>NC_134041.1:16996394-17296394 GCF_965140245.1 Athene noctua | reverse complement strand
TGATCCCTGAAGCGTCAGGTCTGACAAGAAGTGACACCTTCCAAACTAGTTACAGTTTTACAGAATCATGCTTAGTTAAATTTAACTATACTAATTAGGCCCCTTGAGAGAAAAAGGATAGCTGGCTTTCAAAATCACTAGGATGGGACCAAGTTGTTACTACCTGTATAAAGAGACAGCAAGATTGCTGCATAGCTGCTAGTGAAGGCTTAGCAGGGAAAACAAAACAAAAAAAAGTGATAAAAATCAGTGTCTCTATCAATTACACGGTTTATTCAACCAAATTTATTATTTTAGTTATCAGACTTATTTACCTAGACATCTTGTAGTTTTCCTTGAAAATAAGGCCCAAGATATCAGTGATACAGTACTACACTGCAAGTAGATGTTTTTGCACCAATTATTTGAGAATTCATCCTGGTATTTTAATTCCACCATCATGGTTTCCATGTGGACAGAGTATCAGACTAAATAAAATACAGTTACAACTGTACACATACAAAAATCATGTACTTTGATGTATTTTTCTGAGTGTCCCTCGAGACTTGCAAGCTTTACAGTTACTGCTCTAGCAACGTCTGGTACCATGTGATGTTTTGCTCTTTATCAGTAATGATTAAGTTGTGTGACCAAGCTGTTTAAAAGCTACATGGAAGAAGTTGTGGCCGATTCAGTCAAGATACATCTTCCCCCTCCCCCCCAATACAATTTGTGTAATGATTTTTTTTAAGATATTATTAATTAGGGAGTATGTGACTATTAGACATGAATATTTGGGAAAAGGGCATCTTTCTCTTTGACAGTAAGTTTGTACATAATATTTATTTAGCTTGTTAAAAAAGAGTTTATTTCTCTAAAAGAAGTCCTTGTTGAGTGAAAGTCATGCCAAAATTGCAAAGGACATCAGCAGTGTTATCCTCAAAAATAAATGCAGGGCTACATAAGAACCTGGCTGTATTTCTCAGCTTGCTTTGTGGATGGCAGGAAGTTTTGCAGAGGTAGGTTTGCTGGCCTTTGTAAGCATCCCACTTGTTAGACTGAGCTCATTCTTATTAATGTTAAAATTGATCTTAAAAATACTTCAACTACTTCATTGTGCTTTTAGAGATGAAAACAATTCTTCGCATCTTGTAGTTTCCACTTTTATTATTATCTGTTCTTTCTATCATATATACGTTCTGATTTTTTTTCTTGGGGGCATTGGGTAAACTCATATGCTAAACAGTGAGCATTAATTTAAAAAAAACCTTACATACCATTGTACATTCATCCTTCACAGAATTAAAAACTGAATTAAGAGCTTTAATAAAACTTTTAAAACATATCTAATGCTGACCACAGTTTATCATCAAACAATAGGTTTCACTTACTGGCTAGAATAGGAAGCCACCGATCCATAATCTATTAAATGAATTACACAGTATTAACTAATCAGAGTTTTAGAAAATGAAATCAGAAGTTTAAGGTTCTGGAAATACATGCTCTCTCTCAAACTACATATTTTATCATTCAAGATACCCCAAAGCCTAGTGATAGAATTCAGGAAGATAACCCACTCCACCTGTTCTCAGCTTCCACATTCACCACAGCACCTGAAGAGCTGTATAACTCTTATAGCTCCCTCGGACAAATTAATGCTCTAAGAACTTGATAATTTATATCACTGTTTTGAAAACACATACCCTAATATCTACAGTCTCCTAATATTGTAATATATAGAGGAATGTAGACCTTTATGACAGGTTTCCCTATTTTCAGGTTTTTCTACAATCCAGATAAGAAATGTTTACAAAGAGGAATCAATGGTCCCACAGCAGATCCAGTCAATAAGATCAAGAACGATAATTTATCTACCTGAGAATTACCTTCTATACCTGGCAGTCTGAACATAATTACGCATTTGTTATTTAAAACAAATACAGCTTTACTGTAATGGATGCCATCAATCAGTACACAGCTTCTGTCTATGCAAATCAGCCGCAGTTGACTTCTAAATATTATAGACACATTATTTAACATTAATTTTTTTATTAAGGATTTAATGATATCTATAATTCACTATACCAACAAACCAGCACAACTAATATAGTTGGAAATATTGCTGTAAACTGTACTGAATTTTTCTGGCAGCAAAAAGCTGAGCTGGTAATGTCAATGTAAAAAACAGGTCTTCATTCGCCACCGTTCTCACAAGAAAATCTTATTATGACTAGCTTGCTATACATTTTAAAGTAACAGAAGATACCCCAAGGAAAACAGCAAGCACTTTAGTGCAGTCCTACTGATGCACTGAAGAGCCTGTCAATGTATAGTGGAATTTCATTAAAATTTGTGGTAAAACAAAAGGTCCTTCTTCTCATCTCATTTTGTACAAGAAAGATAGCCACCTAATTTAACTTTATAATCCAAAACTCTATTAAGAATTTAAGTGTTACTCTGTAACAAGTATGATCTGAATGTTCTTCGTCTCTTCTTCCCTCAGGTGAATGGAAACAAGGGTAAATATTTCCATTTATATTCTATAACACATTTTTAAAAGAACTTTAATTTTTTGCACTTCTCCTGGGCAAATCAATTGTGAATGTGTCAGTGGGAAAAGCAGACATTCTAACTCTTAAATTGGAAGAAATTCTAGATTTTATAAGTCACAGAAAACAATGAGATGTTGCAATAGGAGTCAGGGGTAATAGGCTACTCATTTATTTGCAGCAAATATCCAGAGTATCTGTTTCATAAATACATTCAAACTCAAGCATTTAGTCGCTGACCAAGCAGCCCCCTACCAGGGATCTCCTGTTCACCATTGCAATAAAACCGTATCTATAGTCATAAATTGGAGTTGTTTCTCTCTTTCTTATTTTCCATTATGTTTGTTGATTTATTTTTTTTTTTCCCAGAGATAACTTCAGTGATTTCTTACCACGGATGTTTTGTTTCTCTTGTGCCATATTGTTTTTTACCAAGAGATGATCAGAGCTGTTCCTGTGTTACAGATGGGATGGGGGACATTTTTCAAAATACTTTCCCTGGAGACCAAGGGAATCAGTTCATATGATATTAAAACCAACAGTCAGTAATGTGATATCTAAAGGAAATGCAGAGAACTAATTAAAAAAGATTTAACAAACTTCCTCCAAGGGAGGTAAAGTGTCCTGAGGTCAGGGGCATTCCCATGGCTAATATATTAAAGGTGAAAATTAAAACAAAAGCATTGTCCTACAAATGCAGATACTATCTGCATCAGGCTATTTCCAGAATTTTTGTATCTTTATCCCTGTAACCAAATACTGAGTGTCATTCTTTGCTATCATTGAACTAAATCAGATGAAAACAAGAGTAACATTTGATTGCAAGTACAGAGGAAAACCTGAGTTAAGTAAAGTAAGCATTGGAGCACCTTCGGGATCACTAGCACCAGTAATGAATAACAAGATACATTTACTATCCAGAAGAACACACAGCACTCAGCAGCACACTTTTACAGGTCAATGCGTTTTCTATAGAGCGAGCGCTGAGAAATGTTTCTAAAGTACCTTCTCAAATACGCTTGTCTAAGTCTATATGTCCAACCGCACAAGTAAGCTGTCAGACCATAAATAAAGCAGACTATTTGGCAAACTATTTATTTCTTCAGACAATATTTATACTGTTGCATTTCCGTTTAAAGTGCAGTAACTATAAAGGTATTTCAGGTTATGTATGTAAGGAAATACTATTCAAAGTATCGACAGTTAAATTGGCTGTTTTCTTCTTTTAATGGCAGTCACATATTCATAGACCTCATGAAGTTTTAAAGCCTGAAAAAAGACTGATGCTTGGTTTGAGGGTCTGGGCGGGGTTGTAATATCAAGTGTGCATAAAGAATCCATGAATACCATTTTCACCAGCTGCAAATTCCAGATACAATCCCTACACTCTTCTATTTTTATTGCTGTAAAACTGAAGCCTTATTTATTAATAAGTGCAGAACTTCAAATATTTTGAGAGGCTTAAAAATAGCAAAATTCTAATCATAAGTAACTGCAAGAGACACTACCAGTTGCACAATGCAAAAAACAAGAACTAAGGAAAATCTGTTCAAGATAGAAAAATGTAAGATGGAAGGGATCTCTAAGCAAGGAGTCTAAAAATATTACTGATCCACATAGACAGTTCAGATCAATGTATCAAGACTTGGAAATAGTAAGATTTAGGCTCTCATGAAATCCAGAATGGTCTTAACTGAGCAGGCTGCTAGTGTGTCCAGATATATATCAATATATGCTCCATAAAGTCAGTCTTTGAGTATATGAAATATCAGATAATCAAATACTAAGCAATTCCAAGAGTAAACTTGTAAATAATGCAAAATATAGAGCATGTTAGGCTAGCAAGCCCAATTACAAGCAGTTTCACTTGGAAACGCTGATTAGAGCAAAATGTCAGGCATAATGTACATAAAGAAAATGTGTGCTATAGTAATCAAGTCTAAAGATGACAAAGATGGATTCCTGCAGTTTTGTTCAAGAAAGAAAAGCTGCAATCACTTGGCCAGCTGGAGACAAATATATTTTCCTGGCTACCCAGGCTATCCAAAGAACAAGCAGTAAATCTGTCGCAACTCAGACTGCAGTTCACCTTCACAACTGAAGGCCTTATGACTTCAAATCAAACTGCATTTACCAATCCAGCTAATTTCTAAAACCGCTGTACCTTCTGCCCAGAACCATCACTGTCGTTAGCTAAAGTACATGTCAGCTAGCTTTTTGGCTCCCTATCTTTTTTAAATACTGGGAAGACAAAGAATGTTCAACAAATAGAAAAAAGTATTAGTAGAGTATCTCTACTGACTTCCCAAGGAACGTAGTTACCATGGAAGATGCAGATGTCTGTGATAACACAGAGAAATGTATGAAACCATTCCATAAACAATGAAACTGGGACTATGGAATAACCTACATCAAGTGCTGAAGTGAAAACACAGTAGAACAATTAAGACCCTTTCCCAAGTCCTGAACTGAAATCTTCTATCTTTTTAAAGTCTTGATTCCAGTGACTTCCAACATGCCAACTAAGACAAAGGAAATTTAGAAATAAGTATCAATTCTTGTTACTTTTCTGTATCCTTTGCTTACCATTCTCTACTCTTCATCAGAGCTCCTATACCATGGGATAAAACATATCTTCAACAATGCTTTCATTAATAGTTTAATTGTGCACAGCGGGGAGGGAGAATCTAATCTTACAGAGCATACATTAACTAATTTACTTTCGGGGTATATTTTTTCATCGTCTTCTTGCTACACCTACTGTGAGATCAGCTTTGTATTTTTCTGTTCCAACATCCAGCAGCAATACTTCAGAAGTTACCTTTTCTCTATGTCAAAGTATCTATTTTCAGAGAAATAAAGAAAAGAAACAAAACCACACATGCACCCTGATACCCAGATGTTTAAGCAATATCCACATTCTCCACCGCTCTTTCTGTCCTTATGCTTCCCATTACCACTGTTGCTACATGTTTCAGTTTACCTCTGTATCCCACAAAGATTATACAAAATTTGGAACAAGCAGCAAGGGAACGAAGAGTGGGGTATGCCTAAATCAGCATTGCTGCCAGAAATAATGCACGTCAAAGTACATCTCCAAGACATCTAGAACATTGAGAAATTAATAAATAATATGTCTGGATTCTAGATTGCCTTTAAGAAAAACAGCATTCTTCTCAGAGCCTCTTTGCCCTTATAACGCTTATGGGATACCTGAAAACAGAATGTAACAACTGTTAAGATGTCTTTAAAAAAGCAAATTTTTTTAAAAAAGCAGAAGACAAAACAAAAAATAAACCCACACAATTTTCCAAAAGATCTTCTACATTTCAGTGTAATATGACTCAGCTTTCAGGAAAAAGCCTTACCAAAAACTAACAGCTATTTCATGACATAAAAGCATTTTAAAGGAAAAGTAAGCAGATTTGTGTATTTCGAGATGTTTGTAACATTACTTCCTAAAATGAGAAATTCTAAACCAGTAACATATAGTGAAAGCAATTTTGCAAGCTACACTTACTTACCCTAATAAGAGAAAAACTCTGCTCACTGTTCCAGAAAGGCAGGAGAACCCAGTTAGATGGCACATTCACCAACAATACGCCCCGGGAGTTTAATTCTTGGACCTCTGCATGCGAGATCAACATCTAATCCTGTACTTGTTGAAGATACTGCTAAAAGCTCAGTTTTCAGTTCAACAAGATAATTAAGCACGAGAGTATTTCCACTCACTTGTACAGGATTAGTCATATTTTAAATTATTTGTTATCAGAAATCTTAGGTTTCTGGGGCTTTCTATTTAATTTGTTTCAGAGGCACTTTTTTTTTTTTTTTTAAATTCTTGTATGGTGGAGATATTCACATATCCTGTGCATCAAAGAAATGTTCATAATAACACCAACAATGTTTTATGACATCTCTATGAATATACTGTATAATAAACACTTTGCTTGTAAAATCAGTATCATTTTGTCCATCACTACCAAAGCAGAGACTGATGTTTGATGTATTTGTTCAAAACAAACAAAACCATCAATTTACTGTCATAGATAATGCTTATGTAAAGAGCAAGGCCGAACTTCACAAACATAAAACTCAGAAGTGCTACGCTTTTGTCTATTAAGCATGTATGCCAGCACCTACCGACTCCCTGAAGTGAAAACAATTCTAGACTTGAGAAATCATGTAACTTAACTCCTATCTCATTAAGGAAATCATCAAGCTATATCTGCACAATCCTAATATGCAAGCACCTATTTCTATAGAAATTTCTTAGGGTTGTTTTTACAGGTCATAGACTGATGTTGTCCTAAAAAAACCTGCACCTTACAATTCTTGACTATTGACCTCTATCAGCTGTTACTCACTTCCTTTCCTCTGGAAAAATCATGTTTAAGGATTACATGAGCTCTCCTAAAACAACCTCAGGCAAGGTCAGGTGACTTAGCTCATATCAGCCTTTATCATCTGTTTTAACTACCAGCCTAAAGCAGACAAGGAAGCATGCACATAATCCCTTCTCTTTCAGTAAAAGAGTGAGGGCAGCAACCTCCAGCTGGGCAGCTGTAGTATCTTCTATAAGCACAGTTAGATCCAGAGAAGGACCTCTGTCCCAGGCCTTCAGAATCTTCTCCATTAGCTACATAAGCACCTAAAACTGTTTAGTTTTACAGCGTAAAAAGTCCTGGCTAGGAGTCTCAGTACTGATAAAGAAGTTTGAAAGGCTGTCAAACTGCATGAAGAGAAGCACTGTGTGTCCTTGCTTCAGTACTCATCCATTCCTTCTGAGCATTGCTGTTGATTTAGCTACTACCTTTCTCAGGGCAGATCTTGCATTCCCCTTTTTCTAAATCTGAGCTATAAAGCTATGACTGCCTTGTGATTTACTCCATATTCCAGCAGATTTTGTATTCTGTTTTTAATGGTAAAGCTTCTCAGTGACACCTACTGACATATACAAAGCCCTGGACTCTTACCCTGTGTGAAAACACTGAAAATTTAAAATGGCGATACAGTTTAAAGTAAATAGCATCTGGTTAATTTATATGCATAAGGCACATGTGAGGACTGCATACCTATATACCTTTTATTGCTTCCTCTCCTCTGCCTCCACATCATCAAAGCTCACTGAAATAGAAAAACCACTTTCATGGCAGGGTTCTAGCTCTTTTGACTAGTTACCCACATAAGAACATCTATCCCTGTTTCAGTAACTGCAACTAGAACGTACGCTCTATCCTATACAAATACATCATTAAGTCCTAAACACAGTACAGTGTGCATGAATCAACACTATAGTCAGTGGTATGCCACATGTTGCTTACCATTGAGTCATGCACAATTAAGAAAATTACACTAAGCTTTGAACTAGACTTACAAAATCTACCTTACAAGTGCCAATATTTAAGCTATTTTCTTGTATTTATTCTGTATTAAATAGGAAATAGTTTCTCCTCCACGCACTAGAAGTGACTTCCAGATCTCAAACTCCATATCTTTTGTTACCTTTTCTGCTCACAAAGACTCACTATATTCCCTAGCTGCTGTAAAGGAATGTTACAAATGTTGAATAATCAAACTAATATTAATGGAAAAGAAGTTTTATGTTAAGGAATTGTTTTCCATATTATTCTGGTTTAAATCTACTATAGAGAACCTAGATACTTAAACCACAAGAAACAGACCTAACCTCCACGAGAGCACCTGCACAATCTGTAAAGATCATTAGGGAAATACATTCTGAACTGAATTAAGTTAAAAAGGTATTTCTTACTATTTATAAAGTAGAAAAGCAACCCAAAACTAACTGAATGAATCACAGTAAGCAAGTGACTCTGTTTCATATTACCCAAACTCCCATTTACTAAATTGCATCGAGGGAGAAAATATAATCACAGTGAATTGATTATGCAATTATGATATGATTATGTTGCGGTTTCTCTCTTGGTACAATTTGGTAAATGTATGTTTATGCAAGTGTTAAGCAATATTCCACAGGTAATGCAAGTTATGCTTTTTTTATGTCTTTAGTGGAAGTATCACCAAAAAAACAGGAGTCATGAGTGCACATTTAATGCCTTACTATAGTAGATTATTTCAAATATACATGACTGTGAGAAGGGATAAATTGTCTAGATTATTACTACATCTTGGTAAATTTGTGCTTGTTTTAATTTATATGTATGGTACATATTTTAAAAAGCTGAAACTCACAGGTCTGATGTAATAGTCAGAAATGTAACAACAAAGGTAGACCACAAAAGTGGAGGTGAGATGATAAATTATTTTTATTGTGGGTAGTGTTTTTTTTTTTTTTTACTAGGAAGAAATACACAAAATTATTTTTGTTAATAGGTCTGTCTGGTCTGTAGGCAGACTTAAATGCCTATTTTCCCCATCTCTTAGCTTCCAAGAGCACAGATTTGTAGAGTCCTAAAACAGAAATAAGAGATATATAACCATAGAATAGAATGAAACATGGTATTTTCAAAGATCTGAAAAGCACACTTCACATTTTCAATTTCTGCTCTTAAAAGAAAGGGGAAAATAATCTGGAAGAGAATTTTTAGGATAACAATTTTGCACTATCCTCTCTTCCAAATACCATTAATAAATACTTGTTCTTTGCTCACACGTCTTTCATTCCTGTACTCTTTAAAACCACTTTCTAGACTAGTCAGGGAATGCTGAAATACTTTTCAGCTGAATTGCGATCCCCTTCACCCCTTTCTCCTATTTTTTCCTTGGACAGTCCTTATTTAAACTGATACACCATAATACCAGAGCAATATTAAATAATACCTTTTAAACTGATAGAGTATAATACCAAGTATTAAGTTTTTATAAAGGAGATTCTAAATCACAGCACAATCTGTTCTTAAATTATCCTAACACAACACACATGGCAATTAGTTACAATGGTTTAACTAGTAGTTTGAGCCTTTACCCAGAAATTTGGATGCTACATTCAATGTCCTCTGCCAGGATATAAGCTCAGGTGGGCTAAGGGTACAGTCATGTTAGTGCATTATTTAGATGGTGATCACCATTAAAAAACAACTCACAAAGCATGAAGTTGATCTTCATCGACCCAGACTGTTATTAGAAACCTCACAACTTGTCACTGCATTAAATATTTCATTATTCTAGCTTAGCCAGAGGAAGCCCCAGGCTAACCTTGCCAAGATCGAATTGCTATTTAAACCCAGCATTAGATCATATAAGTATTCTAAGATATTTCGAAGTATCTATCCCATGAAGACTTTCAAATTCCAAAATACAGTTGGCAAGCCTATATCAATTATACCAGACAATAACAAAGTAGTTAACCTATGTCTGTACAAAGAATTCTATTGAGCAAAAAGCCAAAGATTACATCCATTATTTTTTTTCCACCAACTTGCATCAGCATATAGCATTCACTACTTATGTCTGTGTTTTAGTAATTTATTTTTCAATGATTCACCTAACCTTGACTTGTTTTAAAAGTAATGAATTACATTATCACCAGATTTCTGGTCAGGACTGAAGCTTGATGGACTTTTTGAAAGAACTCTTGTAAACTACTGTAAAGTCCTACAACATAAGAAAAAAGTCTGTTCCTAGTAAACTACCAAATACCATGATCCCACTGTACAATGTGCTGGTCAGCAGAAATACATCAATACCAGCAATTTACTGTGTAAATATCGGTTCTAAATAAAATTTTAAGGTGCAACTACTTAGCTAACCAACAAATATGTTTATATTACACTTTAAAACTATGGAAGAGAAAGTTTTTGTATTCTACTTATATTTCAGTTTACAATGTAGAAGACAAATTCAGAATCCAGACATCATGCACTTTTAAACCTCTAACAACCAAAAATATAGCTTGATTTTAAATATTTTGGCCAAACTTCATTAATGCTGATCAGAAAGATATGGATTCTGATTTGTAAAATGATTCTTCACGTGTTTAGTAACACCTCGAATGAGGAGGTGCAAGGTTTAAGATCCGTTCTTATTTACATTCTTCCCCAGGCAAAGATCACTCTTTAGGAAATGCCTGAAAGTATCTGTAATTAACAGCGGAGTTGTTAAACAGCTGTATTTCCATAATTAAAAAAAACCCCACAACACAAAAATAATATGAGCATATGGAAGCCTTAAAGGTACAAATGGGCATGGGATACATAAAGAAAAAATTTTCAATTTTCTCAAGGGAGATAATCTGCTATGCCAGAGTAGCGGTTTGTTAAAACCTCAGAAAAGGGAAAATGCTGCATGTACAGAACTTTGGGGGTAGAAGGTTCAACCCAATACTGTAACTCAAGACCATCTATGCTTTCAGTTATATAATGCTAACAGTCTTGTCAATGTCAATTACTTCGTTCTCATCAACCCTCCTCACTTGTGAATTAGGCTTGGGTAAAATACAATTTGTCCCTTGCTAATCAGTGTTCAACCATTTTAACAGACACTTGAATTCTATCTTTAAAGATTACTTTCAAAGGAAGTTTATCAATTATATATACTTTGCTAAAACAAAAGATATAAGCTATTCCAAAAAGACTTTTGATCTACAAAATGGAGCCTGGGAAACCAGTCATGAAAAGTCCATTTTGAAATCTAGCAAAATGTAATGACTTTTTGTCATTAAATGCAAAACAAAGAACAGAAAAAAATATGCTCTTCTATACAAGTATCTGCAGAATCATGACAGATGACAGAGACTGCATAATCTAAAACCCTATGTTGCTCAGAAAATCTGCAAATTTGCTGCAATGTAGTCTCATATACTTTATAGAAACTGAAGAATATCACCTGGGCTTAGAGGTAAAGAAAAACTGAAGTGAAAGGTCATATTTTCTAGTGTACTGGTTCTGAAAATTGTATTTAAGAATTTTGTTTCAGTGACATCTATGTTCAGTCTGTGATACATCTGTAGCACTTAAGGAACCAGAAGAAAAATGTTTCATTGAGGGGCACTTTTTCCCAGAATGCCATCTACAAATTCAATTTCAAATCCTGATGCATGAGCCAAGACTTCAATGACAGAAGTTAAAACATATTCAAGTAATAACAAAAACTTTAACCATAAAACTATTTGTCGGGAAATACAGCTCTATTTCTAAATATGTCCCCAAAAATCAATGTCACTTAAAAAGCCAACTTAAAACTTCTATTGCAATCTTCATCTATAATATATTGAATAAAGAGGGTGCCCTCATTGGTAACACAAAGCACTGACAAGGAGAATGGTGGTAAGTGGCATTGTCCACAAACTTTTTCCAAATTCTGGAAAGCAGGAAAGGATCTGTTGCCAGGTGTTTGCTAATATTTTTAATGCTTCTCCTGTTATTTATTAACAGAGCTTTATTCATTAATTCATACAGTGTTTGGAACTTTCTGACCAGTGAATCTAGTCAGACACTTCCGTGTCCATGCCCTGACTGTGTACCTTTTCTCTACCTTCACCCCCGATCCCCTCAAATAAGTAGTTAAATTGCCTGAATGTATCTGAGGACCCAATCCAAAGCCCAATGCAGATGTACAGTGTCATTCCTTCAGCCGAGAGGCTCTGCTTCAGGTCTCGCCTAGAACTCATGTCATACCCTGAGGAATATCAGTGTAAATGGGTCCATAAACTGGCACAAAGCCACTTCTACCATCTCTGCCAATGAGCATTGCCTTTGGCAGATGGGAAGGTCAGGCCCATGAGGCAGAGAATCACTTAAACCAAGATAGCAAAATCCATCTGGGAATATGAATCAGAACTCTTTTATGATGGAGGGGCACCAAATTTCTAAACGCTTAGCTTCCATCTACTGTGCTAACACTGATTGCCAACCACTACCAGCTCAGTTCTCACGTGGATTTAAACAGCACACTTGTAAAGGCTAACTCGTATCATCAGGGGATTAAATTTTCTTGAATCAGTATTCCAGAAATATGATGATCAAACTCAATTACTGCCACTGAGATACATTAGTATAGAGGAGCCAGATCAGAAAAAAACCCCAATTCTATTATTATACAGGTTGTCCCAGTAGAAAAGTTTTAAACTCCTCAAATCAAAGTAATGTCAACCAGTTACATTAATGGGGTTATTGAAAGTTCAATTACATTTTTGAGAGTTTTCATGAATTGTTACTTCTTAATTGGGAAAAAAATTACAGTATGATTATTTCTCCCTTTTAAAGTAATAGGACTTTTGTTCACCCAAATTGAAATGTCTAGATTACCCATTTTATAATTTTAAACTAAAAATGTTTAGATTAAATTGAAGACTTGCCAAAAAAAGACTTGGAATATTTGCTTCAGTTGAGTAAAATAAAGCTTTTTTGCTGGGTAGTCTGGATGAAGAAAAACAACTTGCAGACAGATTTGGCTAATCCACCCTTGATTTATCTCTATGTCTGGATACTAAAAAAGGGTAAATAGTAACTAATCTCATAAAATTTCTGTTCCTGTATCAGTCTAAAATCCAAATTAAACTGGAGTTAAGCACAATAAAGACACCAATGCAACTTTATGGTTACACAGAACTGGCCATACTTAGCATATTGGTTCATTCATTTCACTGTCTTGACTAACTGTGGCCAAGACTCACTTTTCCTATTTTGTGAAGACATGAACAATTAGCAAAGGGAAGAAAAATTAATTTTCACCTGACATGACAAATACAGTGACACTACAGAAAAAAAGTAGAATAGCCTGATTTTTTCTGTAATCAAGATCAGAGTCTTTGTAGAGAAAGAATCTGGTTATGGGTATTCATATAAACAATTCAGACTAACAAAAGCTGCAGATCAAAGGCCTCATGATCCCCTGCCCCCAAAATTAAAGATAGAAATGCTCCTATATTCTATTTAAAAATTCTCTTTGCCAAGGTGGTATTACTTCTTATTTTGTTAATCCCATCTGCAACATGTCAGACATATCAATTAGATATCATAAAAACACTCTACTCCTGTCAGTGTGTTTTGCAGGCAGTAGCTGAGAACAAGCGACACTCTCAGTTACAAGTAGATACAAACATAAATAGCACCTCCCTGGAGATCTATATGTGGACCCTAAAGCATCCTAGGAACCAGGTTCCCAGGCTCTGAACTTTAGTTGTGCATTGGCTGCTGTCTTTATGAAAAGAACTCTTTGGCTCGGCTACAGTTGTCATGGAAACAGCAACTTTGATTTTTAGATCTTTAGTATACGTGATATTTCAGCCATATGTTGCGTGCATTTAAGTTCTCTACGTACTCCTCATCTTTAAAACTGAGGAAAGTAAGAGAAACTGAATTATTCCAACACTCAAGTAAATGCATGTAATGGACTTCTCAACGTGGAGAAACATGCTTGCAATCCAGAATAATCACATATTTAAACTACTACAAGCATACTTGATCTGTGTTTTTTCCTCTGTCCCAAACAGTTCCATCTGTGACAAGACAGCACTTGAAAAATTAAGTCTCTATTTTTCCAATAAATCCAAGAGATGGGCTTAATCTTGTTTCTTAACACGGCAAACTGCTTGTTGTGCTTTACTCCTGCATTAACAATGTCTGAGAGGGGTTCCAATACCAATCACAAAAGGGGTACTGCTGGGCAGAAAACAAGCTCTCCGATACCCCAGTCAGTTTGCATGTCTCTCTCCAAACTGGGACCAGCATGGCACTTTACAGAACCTTAGGAGGCACAGTAAATACAGTCTTGACCTGATATCTTGCTGATGCTACAAGTAAGCATCATACACACACACTCTTCTAAAAAATACTACCAACATCCAGTGACATACAAGACTGAGCTATGGTCTTGATTCCAGAAAAACAAAAAACAAAGATAGCAAAATGCTGCTTAGCTTTTAAAAACAATTAAATAAATAAAGCAGTGCAACTGCTCACACATTTGGCATTACAACCATGATTGCCTCTGTTTCCGTATTTTCAGCATTAAAAAAAAAAAAAAAGTCATCCAAATATCATCATCCAAAAAATCTGGACAGGCAAGCAGAGAGACAAAGAGTGGCCACTCTTCTAGCACTCAGGATGCTCAGAGTCCCAACCTCAGTTCAAGCAAAGAGCACTAACAGTATTTCTTCATAAAACAGTGATCACTTTATAACAAGTTGGCAATAATTTTCTCAGCTAAATTCAAATTCTTAATTTAAGAAGCCAGGAATATAAGTACCTGACAAATTATTCTAAAAGTTTACATCAGAAGAAAAAATAAATAAATTAGGAAAACTGACAACCAGGTGAATACTAATGGTCAGTATGAGTAAGATCCTTTGCAACAGTTGACTTGAACACTGTACTGCAGCTAACTCACAGCTTCCTAGATTAAACACAAATCCCACTCTCACGATGTATATATCTAAACTTTAAAGAGAGGCCTTTGTTTTATTTTGCACATTTTCAATAATGAGGCTCAGTTCTAATTAAAATGATATAAACAAACCAGACCCAGAGGACCCTGGTCTTTTGAACTCAAATAGTATTAGGAAGCATTCAGCATGCTCCTAAATGAAGGCTTTTTCACTCTAGATTTCTTCCTCCCCACTCCTGGGGTTAAGTAAGCAAATGGATCAATCAATGGTGAAGAAAAAGGCAAGACAGCAAGTTACTTTGCCATGGGAACAACTCTTAAAATTCAAAATAGAACTCTTTCTTCTATTTAAATATAAATGCAGTTTAAAGCAGCTGCTACAATGAATGACATGTTCTTAGTGTAGAGCTACTACCACAAGGGTTTCCAACCTCTAATGTGTGACAATATCACAGCTATGGAACAGAAATACAAGCTACAAACCACTTTATCTCCAGCTTATGCACATCACAAACAGAAATCAGAACACTCAGGCAGGAAAGCAACAGTTCCACTCCTCTCAAGCAGAAGAAATTATATTTCAAATATTTAAGGTAGTGAAAAAGCCTAAGTACCACTTGTCAATTATGAAATCCAAAAAGCCTAACTACTTTCTTGACAAAAAAGTCAGGGAAACAATTTTCCTTAAGGAAATACAAACAAACAAACAAAAAATACCTGAGAGTTAAAAGTGTTAGCTGCTTTTTCTTTCACTGTACTATTACAAGTAATAAAGAAGAAACATGTTATCTTAAGATCTGTTATTTATTCCACCAACACACTCAGAATGTAATCCATCACTCATCCTTAAACGTGTTCTATCATGTTTCATACTGTTAGAACACTGAAAATTATGCAGTGTTTCATATAAATACTAAATTCACACACATTTAAACACTCTTCAAATGCTACTTAGACCTTTAAAATGGAGATGTGCGTCTTTTTTCCTGATATGCTTTCTATAAAGAAATCCTACTGAATCCCCAAGTATCATGTAGATAAACCTGAAACCAGTTCAAAAATAAAACAGCACAGTTGCACAAATATGGCTCCGTGCAAGTTCAACTATAGTGGTTTTGGACTGGAACTAGAAACTCCACATTATATATATTCACAGTATTTAATAGATGGTAGATGATAGATTTTCCTATCAGTAAAATAAATCAGTAAATACTGCAAGCATCAACTCTTCAAAGGAGTTTGGGGAAGTTTTAGCTATACTTTCATCTCCACAGTTATAAAAGCTCTGTACTTTGATTTACAAACTGAGTTGCTCGTATCTAGAAAATAAATTGAAACTGAATACTTGTTGCCATTTTTAGTTTGGAGATAATATGATAAATTCTCTGCTTTCAATTTCATATAACGCTGGTGTTATCAGAATTCTATCTATTATTTGATTTCTGTAAAAATTGAGAAATGTCGGAGCATGGCATCTGTTTAACACAATCAGCCACTTCAGCTATATCTGTAGCTGCGTAATGTCTCCAATCAACCTCACACAATACAGCATCCACAGATGGGTCAGAAGGGCAGAACAGAGGGAAAACAACAGAGGGCATGGCAGTGAGGAGGCTGCTACTGAAACACAGCATAGTAATTTTGTCCACATTTTAAAGTGGTTGGTGGAAAACTAGAGGGTGCAGAAGTGTTATAAAAATGATTGAAGGATCAGAACGCTACCTTACAATGAGAGGCTTAGGGAATTCAATGTGTTTAGTTTTTCAGAGAGATTGAGAAGTGAGATGATTACAGGATATAAGCACTTTCACGGGGAAAAATATCACAGGGTGGTGGGGAGGGGAGTACAGAGAACATGGTAACAAGATCTAGTAGCTGTAACATGAGACCAACCATGCCTGGATTTTAAGATATCGAGGCCTTATTTCAAAGTAGTGAAAGGTTCCAAAGGTCACTCCTAAATGAGCAAAGGAAATGCTCCATTTCTTGATACTTTCAAAGCAAGATTGGATCCCCTCCTGGAAGAAATGGATTAGCAAGAATTTTGCTAGGTATCACCTGAAATTTAAGTAAATAATGACAAAAAAGTTTGTAAGTCTTTAATTGTCTTCTGAAGAAGCAAAAACTATGAAGCTATGCAATACTGAAGAAGCATCAGGCAAGTTCTTACATGAAAAGGATGAACAGGATGCATTAAGTGACACATGGTATTTAAGGGAAGTGGCCTGGTACATACATTACCTAACAGGTTTTACTGGCTCAGGCCAAAGCTCTAAAGTCCTGTTTGTGGCAAAGGCCAACAGATGTCTGGAGAAGACATAAAACCAGGTCAAGCACATGGTCATATCTTCCTGATGTATTTACCACTGTCCACATACTTACAATTTAGTAGATTAATGAATTTTTAGATCAATTATTTTTCCACCCCTGGTTTTGTCTAAGCATTTTGCTAATTGTTATATGCTGTGGCATTCTGTTCTACAGTTCACCGGTTTGTTTCAGTACTTTTGAAGCTATCAACGAATAGTTTATTTTTTATAATTTCCTACACGTGTAATAAACATTCCTTGCTCACTTCTTCCATTACTACTCATGATTTTATAAGCTCCTACATTCTTTTTCTTAACATGTTTTCCCAAGTGTGACGAGCCTTGGTACTTAATCATTCCCTATATGGAAGATGCTTTGTTCCTTAGATTATCCTCACTAGTCATACATCTCTTCCAACTCTGCTATAACCTTTTCTGAGATTAAGGGCAAGAAAGGACAACACAGCAGAATTGCTGTATCCAATGGAACACAAAAATTCTCATGTGGTTCTTCATTTGTTTTTAATGGCTTCCAGCATACTACATGCATTTTTGACCACTGTTGAGAATTGACCTGAAGTTTTCCTAGAGCTAACTTCTGTAGCTCCAAGAACTCATTCCTCAGTGAGGATAGCCAAAATGTAACATATGTGAATTTGGGATTGTTTTTCTCCAAATACATTTAGAAATTACAAAATTGAGTTTCACCTGCCATTACCCCATCACCTGGTATTGAGAGATTCTTCCCCTGAATAGCTCATTATCATCAAATTATCATCCTACATTGTACAGTAATCTCTAAAACAAACAGAAAAGTGTGTGAACTAATGCTCAGTAAAAAAATACATGTAACAATTCTAATCACAATCCTCGAGAGTCAAATTTTTTTCAGCTAATTAACAGGACAAAAAGGCTTTTAGAACATTACAAATCTCTTTCAGCTACCATTCAGTCCTCTCTCTAAACCATTAGAATGAGCAGAAATCAGATGTAAAGAAAGATACACCTGCAGAGGTCACACCATGAGGTTATTTTTTAAAAGCCTACACAGGTCCCAACACGACATTAAAGCAGTTTCCAAGCAAGAGAGCTTTTTTTTATTTTTGCTTTTTTAAACAGACTTCTTCAGAATTTAAGTTTAAAGATACATATGCATATAATGCTTAAATAAAATGCAAAAGCATTCCCTGGGTACTACTGTATATGAAAAACTTAAGAAATGTAATTGCAGAAGGACACTCCAGATTAATCAATTTTACAACCATCTTCTCACAAAACACCAAATCTCCCAGATTTAAACGAACCCTACCATGTGGCTTCATTAAACACTAGCAAGGCAATCAGGTTTTTTTACTGTTAAAAATTAGCTTCAAAAACATTTACTATTTAATATGCAAAGTAATGTTACAATGTTGAGACCATAGTTTCAGTTAGCATCACGTTAACACTGTCCTCCCTCAGTAAAGTTCTATGAAATCATACAATAACAATTTCTCATGTGATGAGCACGAGAACAGCACAATGGCAATAGGAAAAGGGAAGAATATCAAATTCACTGTCTAGCTCCTATCTTATTTCAGTAAATCTGTGCCTAACATGCCTTTATAATTTTTGTGCAACAATACATCTGCTTAGTGGTTTATGTTCTCTTGATAACACCACTTTCTGCAAGAGTTTATAATACACAAGAGTGCATCTTCCAGAATTCATTTAGTTCCCAACCATTTGTGACATTATTAACCAACTGTTTTTCCTGTGCATTGGATAAGAACAAACATTTTGGACATTTAAAGTTTCCAAAACTTCAAACCGTGTGTTTTACAATGGCTTTTGTTTGTTTGTTTGTTTCACTTGAGGCCCATTTTCCTGGCATAAGTTTCACTACAGTAGGATTTTAAAACATGGTTCATGCAGACATGTCTACAGTTAAATTATTTGTTGATTCAATGTTACATTTATATTATGCGGTTTCCAAAACAGAAAAATTTGTTCAGACTGTAAATTTAACAGGCTCAGTTTAAGTTACTTAGACCTACTGGGTTCCTGTTCTTGTCTAAAGCCAAGCTTGCAGGCTCAACATCCTTCAGTCCTTTATCCTCACCCTGCAGATTGTTATGTCTAAAATACAGTAAATCTATTATTGCATATACAGTGCCGTAAGTTTGAATGGCCAGACTAAATTAGCTTAAGATTATATTTGTTACTCTCGAATTTATGTAACTCATCTTTAGTTCCACTGAGAGATTATCAACAAACACATTGCCACGTTCTGAAGCAACAGGTTTGTGATAGTGGAGGTAAAAAAACATGTGAGGCTGGAAAGCACCAAAAATTCTACACTGTTATTCTGACCTTCTGTACTTCCAGAACCAGAGTAAAAAAAAAAAAAAAAAAAAAAAAAAAAAAAATCACCACAAGCCTTCGTGTGTGTTTTCTTATGAATTTTCCCCCCCCAGCTTTTTTCCAAGAGATGGAAAAACTCTCTCATTAATGGTAAGTCCTATGCTTTTTTAAACTTATCACATTAGAGTAATAATTTAGAGTAATAGCAAGGCTTGCAACAGCAGCTAAAATAGCTACCGTAGGAAATAATTAATATGCAACAGCTTTCAAATTCATCATCTGGTAAAGGGGGTAGGAAAGAAGGAGAAATTGTCTTGTCCCTTGTTCTGAAGGAGATGATAAGTTTTCTTATAGTTATCCCTAATTGAGAAACCTAAAGTTATACTAACAAAAAGTGTGTTGATTAGTTGGCCTGTGATAAGTAGAGCAACAGACCAAAAAGAAAACACAAAAATCTTTATTCAGACAGGGGTTACTCAAAATCTCTTCTCTCCTATTATTCTGGAGCATGTTGGTGGTATACTTCCCTGAAACACTGACTAAGGAATCACATCTGCAGAGGTCTGCTATCCACTCACACAGATGTCAGTGAAGTATTCCATTTGCAGTATCTCATCAGGGATTTTTAGAAAAGTCCCTTACTAATTGTTTCACAAATTCCAGTAACAGAAATACTGCAGCATGTTTTCCATTTAAACAATAGGGCAATATATTGTCTTTAGAGAAGGAACAATGGTAAAATATGACCAATTTCAGCTCTGTGGTTTCAGATCAATATAGCAAGTCTTTAAGGAAGGAATAAGACTCCTTGAAAAACTACATTTCATCTTTGCAGAAGGGGGGGATAAAAAAAAAGAAAAAAAAAAAAAATCAATAGATGAGAGGTTGTTTTCCAGAATGTTATGAAATGTTATCATCTTACAAGCAATTTTACATGTCTTTTCTGTTACCAGCATCATTTACAGTACACTGTTCTCCTTAGCTGATTTTATTTAACTCAGTGCTGAGTAAGTGGTATTCAAGCTGCTCACAGGAAGAAACCATGGAAGTGTCAAAGCAGTTTAAATTCTTGAAAGAGGCAGTGAGCTCCCAAGGCCAACAGACTATTGCTTATACTTATTATTCTATTCTTTAAATAACATATTTGTCCATACATACATTAAACATAGGAAAGTCTTTAATAGCATGATTTTATTATGAGGCACTGCACAGAAATTATATAATGTCCCTGAAACAGTCATCAGTCTTCCAAACATACGCTCTCTCCTCTGAAATGTTAGTTTAATGAACGTAATTCCAATTAAACTAAAAAGTAAGTAACTCCATAAAGGTTTTATTTCAATGCTTATTGAACATAGTGAAATAATTAACGATCCACATGGACTAATACCTAAAAATATTTCAGAAAATCCTTTAACTCCAACTACAAAGATTCTCTCAACACTAAGATGGGTGCTGGACTCCGAGAGAAGAAATCACTCTATATTCTGTGCGATGGAACAAATGGCATAGAATGAAGAGAAGACCCATAAACCTCTATCTCATAGGAACTTCAGGGCAACACACATCATGAACAGACTGATGCTTAAATCTACATCAAAAACACAGCACTTCAGAAACAAGCATGTGAGCTATGGAACAAACATCTGGACAGAAACATGCTCAGAGAAGCCAAGTTCATAACTTCAAGAAAGGCTGCAGCAGCCTGAGTAAACATACTGGCCCATTCAAAACTAACCCATGTAGCTTTAAACAGGAGAAGGAAGTTGTCTGTCAGGTAACACAAGGACACCAATATGGTTTTCTCTCCATAGTAATATTTCTTAAATTTGTGCAAAGAAATACTAAGTTTAAACTCAAGTATAAATACAAACAGTGGCTTTTTGTACATATACAAGTTTATAATGTCATATACCTGTGAAGGACAAGGATCAAACAGAAAGACTGTATCATTTCTGTATTAGGGTGGTCCCTATGGGTATTTTTAAAATTACTTTCCATATGAAATATGAAGGCTTTTTCATTTATTTTTCCGCCCTCATATAAACCAATCAGGTATATCCTTGAGGCTCCACAGATGGGGGGAGCAGAGGCAGAAGTGTTACTGAACGTTTCCATGCTTGATGGCTATAGTGGCCCACACTTAGTAAACTCCTCCAGTCCCATCATCTCTTGGATTGCTGTGAATCATCACAAGACCCTACAGCCCCAACCTTCCCCCTGCTTCAAGTATCGACTCTTTAAAAGATGTGGGGAAATTACTTTCCCCATGAGACTCTGTTTTATTTGATTGTTACTCCTTGTTACAAGGCTGCACTTTATAGTCTGTAAAAGTTGTTCTGTTCAGTCAGTGGTTCACAAATTAACCTGTAAAATGGCAAAAAGCTCAATAAAAATGTTCTTCATTCTAACATCATAGCCAAAGCTCACAG
Organism: Athene noctua; assembly: GCF_965140245.1. Taxonomy (NCBI): domain Eukaryota; kingdom Metazoa; phylum Chordata; class Aves; order Strigiformes; family Strigidae; genus Athene; species Athene noctua. The sequence goes on along the minus strand of NC_134041.1, from coordinate 17,274,476 downwards.
AGCATAAAAGGGAAAATTTCCAGAAAACACACAAACAAGGAAAGCCATATGCCCTTTGTTGATCTAATGGTTGCCAGACCACTCAAGGCAAGAGATCTTAAATTTTCATGAGAAAATGCCACTCCAGTAGTTGGCATCAGTAAATGTTCTTGGATGTTCACTTAAAAAACCCCCAAACACCCCACCACTCCCACCACCCTCCACACCCCACACCCCCCCCCCGCCAAAAAAAAACAATGATCAAAAATGAAACACCAAATTCAGTAGTCACTTCTACTTCAAAACAAAGTTTAGCTCTTCAGCAACCAATCATGAAAGAGTGTTGCTGCATAGTTTTATTCCAGCTATTATAAAATTAAAAAAAATACTAGTCACAAGACTGCCACCAGAACTGTTAATATGTGAGTATTCCATATAAAATTCTCAAGTATAAGTTGCATTGAAACTTTCTGGTCAAAGCAATCCCTTATTAAAAAAAAAAAAAAAAAAAAAATCTAAAGCACTCTAAATTCACCTGAAAGAAACCTGCAGTTAAAACACACACATACACCAGAAATCAAATTTAGAATGCTAAGCATCTAGTTCATGCTTTAACTACTACCCTACATAAAATTGTGTCTGGTTCTAGTTTGGAAACACAACTACTTCATTTAACAAGCATTCTGTGATGCTTACTAGAGGTTACAGTCACAGAATGATTCATAAGTACTAAAGTGCAATTTAGGAAGTTTGCTTTAGATCAGACTATCTTTTATTCAAAAAAAACGAATGAAAGCATAAACATTTTTTACATTTATAAAATCAGTCCTGCTGTCAAGGCAGCAGAGTACATAAAACAATAGCACTAAACTCTAATTATTGCACTAAGCTCAGCCATAGTTTGGAAAAGTGCTGTTACTTGTTTTCTAAAGAAATTGAAGAATACTTTTGGCAACTAATTCACATGCTCTGACATATGTTAACAGTTCTTGAGTGATACACCTCCTAAATTACTACCAAATGCAAAGTTTTTAAGTGCCATACTTAGGAGCTAATTTTGATCTTGCATTTAGATCAAACAGAAAGCAGCAATAAACTTAAGAAGGTAAGTATCCTCAAATCACTAATTTTTTTTACAAACTGCTTAAAACAAGGATTCTTTGCTCTGAAACCAAACCAAACCCTCAAAGCCTGTATGAGGGACAAGATGAGGACACATACACTACATTCTCATATTCTATCTTGTACAGGATACAGTTGCTTAAAATCTTGTCACCACAAAATACTGTATATTAAGTACCACAGGAAAATTATGAAGGGTGCTACTGAAATTACACAAGACAACAACTTTAGTCAAGTTTGAAATCAATGCCTTTCTGAGCCTTAAATATCACAGGTTTTTTAGCTCTTCAAATTCCTTGTAACAATGTTTTGAACAAATGAAAAAGAACAATTCTTTTTCACAGTTTTAGTCTGCATTTGGTAAACCCTTACCAGTTGGTTTAAACTACCTGGTAGCTCTGCCCGGTGTGTATTTGTAAGGTCTAGACATTCTTCTACAGAGTAGCCAAACGTTGTTGTCTATTTAGGTTATTATTTAATTGTGGAACCTGATAGAGCAGAGGTTGAAGGATTAACAGAATTTGCAGGGTTTATGGATACATGATTCCATCAACAGCAGAAAACTCATCCAAATCAATTCCTAGATATCTGAGAAGAATTTCATATGGGTTTCTATTGCATACTAGATCTCTAGAGTGCCATCTCATGTTTACATCTACATGCACATACTTATATATATTAAGTAAAAGAGATGTATTTCATGTTCCTGCTGCTACATAAAAATAACTTGACAGATTTTGTTGCTTAAGTGTCATGCTGTCAGACATTTAGTAGTTTTTTTATACATAAAAAGCACAGGATGTGTTATTTTTATTCCATATTGTTTTAAGATGGCATAACAATGAGAGGAAGCAAGTCTAAAATAAGTTTACCCTGTTTTCCAACATCCATTCTTGAAAACTAATATTTCAATCTCAGTTAACATTTTAAACCTTTTCTCATCATCTCCAGCAAAACAAATATTTTGTTTGTAAATTTTGTAGCACCAGTTTAAGAAATTTAAGTTTATTGCATCCCATTACCTGTTACAAAACAATATGTGCTTTTAACTGCAACCTTGACACAAGCTTCCACCAAAGAATGCACATATTTAAAACTTACACATAATCACCACTAATGCTACTGGCAAATATAAAAAATGGTCATTCAGTTTCTATGGGCTTTTTTCTGTGACTTCAAACAAGAAAAAAACAAAAGAAAAAACCTCTTTCGGTGTCTTCATGCCTCCTTCGCACGTGTGTTTTTTCCTTTAAACTTGATATGTGAATAATTTATCATCCCTTTCCTAATTCTCATATTAAGACTGCCTTGTCATGTGCACTATGCAATCACACGTAAGCAGGTACATATAAATCACTAGAAACAATGCTCTGAGTTGCCCCAGTGACCACAAATGTTTAGAAAAATGCTCCCACAAACATGCTAGCAAGACCATGTTTTTCAGAGCATGGTTTGGAAAGCACAGACAGGAAAACCAGAAGAGGATACATATAAATGTTTTACTATATGATTTATCATTTCTTTCTGCTAAACCACCACCACAGTTTTATGTTGGTTTTTCACATCAGAAAAGAGAGGAGGGTTTAATAGTACTGTAAAGGGTAAATGATAAAGCAATAGGAATCAGAAGCAAATACATTTTCAGACTCTTAAGCTAGAGTGAAGCTAGCCTTGTAAATAAGCGTATTCTCCAATACTCTGCCTTTCTGTTGAGATCAGACAGACTGTGGATAGCTCACATATGCAAAAGTTGCACTGATGCTCACATACACATCCTTTCTACTCCTCATTACTCCTCTTCAAAAGTTCATCTTTAATATTCTCCTCTAAGCTTGACCACATACTTATAAATTTGCCTTTAGGCCAAATACATTTAACGTGCCTCATGAATAACTAAGAAGCCTGACAAATACCCTCTACCAATTTTTTCTGGGTTGGATGAAAGCGTGGCTGTCCTTTCCTGTCCAGAAGCAAACATATGCGATCTCTGCAGCTCAAAGCATTAAACCAAATTGAAATCAAGAGTACTTTAACTTTATGCTCCATGCTCTGATCTCTACTGGCAGAGCTGGGCACACCTGTGGTTACCACTCTAGCTAGCAATGGGGTGATATTCTCCCATGAGAGTGCAGGGCACACTGCTGGGGGAACATTTTATGTGCCCACTGCTAACTTCGACATCTGTCAGGTCTTGTGACTTCTCAAGGCCTCTCACGCACCTCTAAGACTAACCACTCAAAAATTTCTCATCAAAATATGAAACCTGGGAATAAAACTTGCTCCAACTAAATTCCGTGGAAAAGTTTTTATGTAACCCTAATGTTTTGGCCATTTAATAGTTTCAAAAATAAAACTCAAGTTTGGACCAAACATGACAGGTTATAAACACTGATGTGTTTAAATGTAAGCTTAGACATGACCATTTCTGGTCATTCAGCCTTTGCTTTTGCTCAAAGAGCATGTTTGGGAGGCAGTTCATGGACTAGAAAAAATACTACTAGCCTACTAAGAAAGTAAGGTGTTCTGGTACTTCTCATAGCAGAACACACCTAGACTACTGCATATGTATTAAACACACAGACTATAAACCCTAATTTAAAAGTATAAATCAAGCAGTATGCCAGAACTTTATTCTAGTTTGGTTTTTTTTTTAGAGCTTGATCAAACAAAAACATGAAGTATGCTCCTACTGAAGACAGCTTTAAACCTTAAACAGGCCCTGCTAAAACACAGGATCTACTGCAAGTAGCAGTAAACTCAAACCAACAGCAGTGCACAAGTAGCACATCAGGATTAACAATTTAGAGAGCAAAGAGAGGGAAGCACTATTTATTAGGTACTTCAAAAGACTGCCTTGTCGGCAGCATTACCAAAGTTAATACAAAATAGTTGATTTGCCTAAAAAGCCTAAACCAGACTAAATTATTCAGATAAGCAGGAGGTCTTTGTAAGCTTCATTTGGCTTTTTTAACAAAAAAATAAAATAAGAGGGGCAAACTATAAGACATTCAATATTCCCAAAGGCACTAACTTGATTATGGGAAATCACTTTAGTGCTGTGGTCATCTCAGCACAATTCATAGGATAATGTGCCAAGAATAGTATGCAATTATAGATATTTTGCCAGGAAAATATCTTTTCTCACTTTTGAGAGCACACACTGCCGAAGGTTTACTGACAAATGAGATGCTTAAAAATCCTGGCTCCGAAGTTGTTGGTGGGAGTGCAGCTGAAATAGGATTCTACCTATGAAACACTTCATTCAACATCAGGATACAAAAAATCTGATATGGACTTTGCTTCCAAAACCACAGATCCTCATACAAGGTATTTTGTGTACTGGGTACAAACCCACATCTTCAGAAAGTGATCATGCACTTGTGCTCAAGAGGGTTTTGGTCAATAGACAGGGTGTAGTATTTCTGCCCTTCAGCATGGGGATAAAACTCTGTGTGATACTACTTTTACCACAAGCAATGGAAGGACATGGCTGGACTCAGCTTTTGTAAAAATAAATTGCCATTTTCTTAAGGAATAAAAAATATGGAATTAGATCTTACAAAATGTTAATTTTCTCATCAATTTACATCTGTCATTCAAATGCTAAAGGAGTCAAAATCTTAAACTGTTTTGTCCAGGAGCTTTTGGTCTATTTAATGTGTCAGAATAAGATTCTATCCTTTTCACATCCTACTTTTTGACTTCATTCCCTTTTACTCTACATGTGTAAATCATTCTCAGAATTACAGAAATCCTTTGCTCAGAATGATCAAAATCAACTCCAGTATAATACAATCAATCACTGATTAATGTTTTTTATATTAAAACCTATTGTAAATGCCAGATTTTGCAAAAAGAAACTTCTACAACTGCAAAACCTCCTTCAAATCAACGTAATCAACGTAAAGAAATGCAAATATTTCAAAGATATGATAACACAGATATGATAATAATGCAATCTTTCTGAATATGTTCAACAACAACATAAGCAGAAAAGAAGACAACAGAAATATTGAAAATGGAAAGATACACAGGAAAAATATTCATAAAAAAATATAATAAGTTAGCTGGATTTCCCTCTCCATTTTGCAGAAAGTAAGAGGAACAAGCATAATCTCTGTTCAATTGCTCTCATATCTCCCAGTTCCTTCATGTTCTCAACAGTCTTTCTCCACCTTTTTCGAAGTGAAATGAAATGCTACTGCCTTTCAATCCGTTGTTCAAGAAAGACCAGTCCCATACTACAACACTGGAAAATAAAGACAATGAGGATGAGGAATATATAAATACATAATATTTATATTTATTATAATAATATACATTATAAATTTATACATTCCTTACTCTACCCTATGCATTTCTAATATATATTTTAAAAACTGTAAGTATAAAATAAGATCTTCTGAGAGAAAAAACACTACAGAAGTTAAACGGGGAAGATACACATTTTAATTTAAGGAACCTAAGAACCCATCCCCACACTCTTTACAGTTTTATAGCAATTATGCACAAGGTTTGCATAAACACTTCAAAATCATCAAAAGCTGTTTTATCAAAACAGCACTTAAGTTTTACATATGTTTCAACACAAATTAGTATTCAGAATTAAACAGCAAGTTGATAAAAAAAAAAAGGATGTCAGCTGTCATTTTAAACTCTAACCAGATATACAGAAAATGGACGTAAAGGAAGGCAAAGACTGGGCCAAAGTGATAGATAGTTTCCTTCCAAATATTTTTTGTAATTTAATTATCTTATTAATTCCCTCACTGCCCTAGACTCCTAGCTACTCATGATGAATTTTATCACCACCAGAAAGCTTGAATAATAATTATTATAGCAGTAATGGTATTGGAACCATGATGACAGGAGGATATTGCAAAGTAAGGACAACAGTAATACACTGAATACTAGAGACAACAAAAAGACATACGGATATAGCTGGGCTTCCTGCAGACACATTTGCAAAGAATACCTCTATGGTAAAAATATGCTCTTAATTTATAGCCATAGAAAGCTAAACTACAGCAATTAATTAATTACTTCGGAACATACAGACACTCAATATGAAGCCAGACCCTGACATTCAAGGGCACATCCTGCAATAACACCGATGTCCCGATAGTCAGCATATTCTTGACACAAAAACATACATATATGTCCAACATTATTGTTTCCACAAGTATTGAGAATTTATAGCAGTGAAGTGCCTGGACATAGCAACTACAATCAGCACTAGCAGTAATTTTAATGCAGGCAATTACTGATAGGAATGCCAAATGGAGGGACTTCAGTTCTCCAAAACTTAAAAGGTCAAGTGGAGAGGAGTTAAGGGATGAATAAAGAACCAACTGACCCAATTCCAGGAAGCAAAGAGGTTGTCTTTTCTCTACTAAGTGACTGAAGACTTCTTTGAATGCTGCCTTTCTCAAGATGCAGGGCTTTAAACACAACTTCTCAGTGCCACAAGTTTTTAGGGGAGTGGGCAAATCCAGCAAAATTGATGGGCTTGTGCATCACACAAAGCTAAGGGTTTGAGTAAGATACTGCCCACCCCCCATCTAGGTAGCAAGTAGGATAGACTGCAGTTAAAAGTTTGTACATATTTATGAAATGAGGCAGCCAACTGGCCAACTTTCAGATGCCTCTCTCAACACTGGTCTCCTTTCACTCAGCCTTTTTTCTTTCTGGTTGAAAAAATAATGCAAATACATGTAACAGTTCAGCTATTTTTCTACAGCATGGAACTTTCATTATGCTTGCTAGGCTAGTATTTCAGATATATAAACAGATAAATAGCACCACATTTGAAGCAAAGCACTTACCACTACTTTAATATTGCCTTGACAAGGTTTAAATACACTTCAGATAAGTGACAGAAACTACAGATTGCAAACAATTACACAAAAAGGCTCAATTTCGACCCAATTAAGTAAAAATACATGGAGGATTCCATAGGCAAAAGCCACTTATTTCCTAAAGAGAAACAAGAATTTGGAGAAAGCCATTCATAATTGGAAGACAAGACAAGTCTGGCCAGAATAAGTCTGAGTGACTCATGGTTGCCAGTCAGTAGATATGGAAATGACTTGTTCATGAACTGTTCAAATGTCCCTAACTTCAACAGCCAGGGGCAACACAAAGCTATGTAAAAGAAGAATCCAGCTGCAAATATGTTTGTTTTCTGAAATAAGAAAGGAAAAAATATTCCTATGATTTGTTTCACTTCAGATGTACATGATAAACAGGAAAGCAATGGTTTAACTTGCTATGCTAACTCCAAAGTTTAAGCAGTTTAGCAAGGGCTGTTTGGAGCTTTTTTTTTTTTTTAATATATATACATTTATTATGTGTTTATATACATACACACACATATATAAAATGCACAACCAGTCAATTCTAATTTAGTGGAGCATTTGGGGATCTCTGTTTTGTTAGGGTTTTGCTGTTTTGAAGCAGTTCTTTTGATAATAATCTCCAGGAGACCTACAAAAAGAGACATAGCAACTTTCAATCATTCACTTTCAAAGACACATTGCAGACATGAAGATTTTCATTACTTTGGGTATATGCTCATAAGTAGAAAATAGACAAGAAAAATCAAGGGAGCATTGGCATGGCATTATGCCATGTTGTCACTGTTTTAGTTGCTTTATCACAGAGTAAAAAAGGTATTAAAAGTAGTTTTTCTGATTTCCAGTAGTGCTACCACCTTTCCTTTTACAGTGCCAAGCACATTACTGAAAGCTGACAGGTATTTCATTATTGAAATAACCCAATCTCCCTTCTTATACAGAAAAACAACGATATGAATAAAGGACCTAGAACTCCTTCAAATGCTTTCTCCCAAGGTTCTCGGTCTTGAACTAATTCCCTGCTTCATAGCTACCATTACCAAATCTGCAATATTGCATTAATTCACAAAAAGGAGTATGGCACTTGCATTTTTTTGGCTGTCCAACAAGTCTTTCTATCCTAAACAGCTGATTGTAATCATGGCTCTTTTCCACAATTGCCATAGAGGATGGTATTGTAACCTTTGTGCTCTTCAACTTAAATTTGTGTGTTAAAATGTAACATACATAGATATGTACTGGCCCAAACCTGACCTTATCCAATGGAGAATCTAGAAGGATGCAGCGTCTTACCTGGTGATTACCTCATCCATCCCAGTCCATGGATGGAGAGACTGGAGGTGTACACTTCATCTGATTGAAGTCCATTTCATCTCTCAGAACTGCCCTCAAAATACCTCTAACAAAAATATCCCCTTGCCAGATAACTCTTCAGAATAGCATCTGCTATTAGAATCAAAGGCACAGCTCTCACCACATCCTTAACTCTCAAACCTACTTCAAACCTACTTCACTAGAAGCATGAGGCCCACAAACTAGGTATCACAATACTAAAATTTTTCACATGCAGCATTCCAGAAGAGGAAAGAAATTTTAAAAGGTTGTGCCTCTTATTTCCACAGTTCAAAATAGATGTTGGGGTGCCAGTTCAAAGGGGGGTGAGATCAAGCTTCAGAGCCCATTACCAAGTCTGACTGTCTTGGTATGTGCTTGGGAACATGTACGGTTATTTATTCGTCAAAATTCAGACATTACCAATTTCATAGAAAATGCAACAGCAGCAGCTGCAACACTTACTCCAAAAAGTTATAAATAAATATAAAATCACAAACTATAACATAATAAATAAATAAAATTAATACAATTGCTCTATATCACACTTTTCAGTGGGAAGTACAAGCGTAGTATGGGAGTAGTTTAAAATTTATTCTGAAAGTGTCTGGAACAACCAGAGGCATGGTGAAGGGAAACAGCAACGGGGAACTAAATGAAAAAGTATGATAGAACCAGCACGGCAAAGCAGAAGAATGTTTCCTGGCTGGAGATATACTGAGGAAGCAGCATTAAAACTCTCATTTCAGGAAACCCAGCACACAAGAAAACAGCTTCTGAAAGAATGCCTTGGGCTACTCCGTGTAAAATAATAACTATTGGGCAATGGAGCTATATTTAAAAGAAATGCTAGTAAATTATTTGCATAGCTGTGTGCAGTCAGAACTGCCAACAATCACAAACTACTCTTTATAAATGAAGTTCAAGTATAAATAATATACTAAGGAACCATGCATGCTATATTATGAGAGACAATTTAAGAAGTTTTCTGAGGGATTTTCCAGACACATGCAATTAGCAGGCCTACTGACAGGAGATTTTTTTTTTCCTAAATGAAGGAAGCATAAGATGACTATTATTTCAACATCCCAAAATAGTAGAAACTCTTATATTCCTGGAAAGATTTAATCACTGGGAAATTAAATCATTTAACTTCAATGGAACAGCGGTTTGTTAGGTATTTGCACAGTGCTTGGAAGGATACTATCCCAGTGAGGGCCACAGGCACCAGGAAACTACCTTGAGAAAAGGTATAATAATCTGGCAATCAATCATCAATTAAATTTTCTTCCCTGGGCTCAGGAAAAGAGCACTAACCTTTCAAGTTATTAATGTATTTTCAAACAAAAAAGAATGTAAAAAGTAAAATATGAAGAATTTCTTTCAAATGACAGAAGTAAAGGTGCTGAATTAACAGATATGAGACATAAGTCTGTTTATATCACTTAGCAGAAGAAATACTCCCACAGTACAGCTAACCAGTGTTTCAACATGATCTGAAGCAACAATCTGAAATGGTAATAAAGTTGTTTAATCCTTGTCCTCTCTGTTATGGTATGTTACCCAGACATGGACAGTTTTCGAAATCTAACATGCAAGTAACGCTAAGCAGCTAGATAGTAGCAGTATTACTTCACTTCCACCCCACCAAAGAGTAATCCTTTCCCACCTACTATCCTCACCTTCTCTGATCTACAGACTCTTCCTTGAATGAAGCACTGTCTTCTCCCACCCCCCTGCCTAAACTTTAAGTGCTTCTACTACTTGCTATTGTAGAATAAAATTAAACAGAAGAACTAGAACACACATAAACTTCCCTCCTCTTCCTTCTCCCCATTAATGCATTACAAAATTTTGGGGAGGGAAGAGATGGATGGATTACTTCCAACTGGATCAATTTTTTTGATCCAACTCGCCACAAACAGTAATGGCAATGCAGGAGATGGCATGTTTAATAGTAGGTCAGCTTAAACCAGAGGCAGAGCTGCACCCACTAAGCTTCCAAAAACCAAAGGGGATGGTCAGACATTTCTGTTACAGAAATGATAGCGCAAACCTCAACATTTGCCTTTCACATGCAATAATCTCTATTAGGGCTGCGTGCTCCTAGAGCTAATGGGCAAGTATCTACACCAAGCTTAAATAAAAGCATTGAAGTTCTCACTGGCAACTAGGGACAGCTTAGTCTGGAGTGAATGCCAATTTGGCTGCCCTTACATGTAAATAATTGAAAATAATATGAAAGATTAATGTCTGGTATGTACAAGTCTCACCAAAAAAGTACTTGAAACTGGGTTCTGACTGAGCTCTGCTTGTGATCTCACCACTGTAAACTATTTGTAAAGAGCTTAAGTCCAACAGCTGCAGAGAAGTTATTAATATTTTGATTTTTTTTTTAATTAGGGAATTATCTTTCATATGATGAAGAAACCCACAGGTTTACAAATACCTTTTTCAATTATATTAGGTTCATAATAATCTCATCACAGAGAAAAAAAAGCAGCAGCAGCATTTGTGATGGTCATTTGCTTCTATATCTCCTGTACTTCTCAACTTAAAAAAGGAAAGTTTGCCAGGGCAACTGAGTTTTACCTATATAAAGTCTTACGAGAAGAAAGAGGTTCCCTTTTTTTTTTTTTTTTTTCCCCAGAAATATGCTCCATTTTCATGTTATAGGCAAGATATTTTAAGATGTTGAACTGATATTACACCCCCCACCCCCAGTTGTTCAGTAAAGGCTCAGGAGTTGCTCATACGTGAAGAAATCGGATAAAACCCTTTCTAACACAAAGTGTAGCTGATTATTATTAGAACTGCTAATAAGATTGCAGAAGTATTTTATTTGCTATCAAATCTGAAGTAATTTGGCATTCCTAGTCAGCACCTAATTCTTCCAGCTACTTTCCAAGATGACAGTTTACCATATATCAACACAAATACATAGCGTAGTTCAAAACCCTGTGCCCAAACAATATGCAATCTGACTTCTAACATAAAACATCCACTGAAACAACTGAAAGACCAAAAGAACTACTTTGTCATTACTATCAAACCACTGCCTTGTCACACACACACACACACACACTTGCACACACCTCATTCTTTTGGGGGGCAGGGAGAAAGATTGGAATTCAAGTGCACTAGGCCAGCTAATTACTTTGATTTGGAGAAAACCATTCTCCATATTACAGCACAGTAGAAACATCACCAACCACGATGGCAAAAAATTTTCTGTAATGAAACCTTAACATTTGCTAGTCATAAAATACACACCAAACACATAAAAAGGAAGACATTCAGACAGCTAGAAGTTTTTTAACAAAGCATACTCTCATGTTAAAAAAACAGAACCCGAGTCCAGAGCTCTTTCAGAAAGCCCTTTTCTGGTTTTCACTAGTAAGGTTTTTCACTAGTAAGTTACTCACAAAGCAAATCTTTCCACCATACTTTTAATAAACTTTGCAGTAGTTTTCCCTTCGCCTTAAGAAACAACATCAGCAGAACACAGTAATTACATTCTTGTCCCAAAGTAATAGGGCCTGTGTATTTTACTCCTCTAAATATGTAACTTAATGATGCCCACTGTATATATATATTAAGGAGGAAGAGGAAGTTGTACTAGCAAAATTCTTTATTCTCACATGCATTATGTTAATCTTTTCATGCCAGAAGGTAGATTTCCCTGAAGTAGCATATACTGTCAGCAACAGAGGTACTGAAGCCACGGGTATCAACCAGTTTAAAACAAATGGATCCAAAATTCCATTGAACCTTGAGCACTATGTTAACACCTGTGTGAATTATCTTTCAATTTAACTAATTTTCTTCTTCAGATTTTTGTTTACAGTTATTGAGACCCTGCAAAAATATTACCTCGATTATATTATAATTGGTCTAAACATTCGCTTGAAAAATAAGCAGAATAAGTGCATCCTGTAACTTAAGCAGTGAAGCATTGCCATTTTCAGGGTCCTAATCCCTAACATCCACTTCAGAGAGCAAAGTGGAAAAGAAATGCTGAGAAGTAAAATCCCAATAGCATTCATACAGCTGAACATTAAGTTATGCTGACTCTGGCTCTGTTAGAAGCTCACTGTTAAATTTCCCATGCCACTCAAAGTCTACTTCCAGTTTTAACACCAGTAGGAACATGTCATGGGCACTTTCCTTCCTACAAACTTTAAGTGTTCATAGCCTAAATGTCTTAGTACAGTCAAATAACACAAGCAAACAAATCAACAACATTTGTAAACCAGCCCCTGCACTTGTACACACCAGAAGTCTCAGTGCTCTGTTTTTACAGCTCCTAGGCACCACAAACTAGGTTCAGAATGGTATTTTTCCACATCCCTGAGATCCTTAATTAAGTAATGTAAAACCTATAAAAATTCTGCAGCTTACGTACAACAGACAAAGTAGTAAGAGGTTACCTACCTGGCAGGTATTACTCTAAAAAGGTCTTTTTAAGGAAGAAATAGCAAAAGAAATCTTACGCGAGAGTTTTCAAGTTCATCATTATTCTAACAGCTCAGTGACAGTCTAGATCACTAACCACACTCAGTAAACTGTAAAAAATAACATCTTACATTCAATGAGAGTAAAACAAATTACTCGTTTTTCATTACGAACGTCTGTAGCCTTTGGTTTTTTACACTGTGCTTTCCTTGTGCTTTCCTTTACAGTGCCAAGCGTTAGTAGAACGTTTGAAGTAGGAGTTAAATGTGAAGAGGATGATGATAATTCTCTGCAGCAGCAGGCAGCAGAACTAGAGTCACTTTCGGCACCGCTACCGCCTCTCTACTCCCTTCCCAGGTGCCTGTCACAGGCGCACGCAGGCCAGCCGCTGCTCCTAATAGCTTTGAGCACCGCTGCTCTTTCAAGAAAACCCATTTAGACACACTACAGAAATATTTATCTTTCCAACACCGATCTCTCCTAGGTCTCATGATCTCGCAAAACACACATACAAATGAACTCAAAGGCCAAGGCTGCCGCCGCTGCTGTTGACAGCCCCTCTGCAGAGTCCCCAGACCATATCGATCCGGTCCCGTGCCGTTTCGGGCATGTAAACACGAGGAGCCGTACGGGAGAAGTAGCCGGCGGTGCGCGCCCCCCCACGCCCGGCCGGCCGGCACACCGAGGCGGGCTGAGCCGGGCTGCTCCCGCCGCCGGTCCGCGCCGCCGCCTCCCTGCCCCCGCCCGCCCCGGCCCGGCCCCGCTCCGCCCCAGGCCCCCGGCCGCGCCCCGCCGCCGCTCACCCAGCTTGCCGCGGGACTCCTCCAGCTTCTGGATCTGGTTCTCCAGGAAGAGCACGGCCACCCCGAAGACCAGCACCGCCAGCAGCTGCAACTTGGGCGGCAGCATAATCCTGAGCAGCCCCATGAGCAGCCGCAGCAGCGCCGCCCGCCCGGGATCACGACATAACGCGGGGCCCGGCCGCGGAGGCCGGCGGGAGCCGCCGCCGCAGGGACGGCGCGAGCGAGGGGCGGCGAAGGGAGCGCGGCTGGGCGCGCGCGACAGGGCCCGCCGCCGCTCTCACATCGCCCCGCGGGCCGCGCGCGCGCCCGGCCCCCACCGCCCCCCGCGCCAACCGCCGCGCGGCGGCCGCCCGCGCGCCCCTCCCCCGCCTGCGTGCGCTGCTCAGCAACCGAACGCCCCACCGCGCGCACACCCCCCCGCCGCCGCCGCCGCGATGCCCGGCGGCGGGACCCGCCCCCGCGCCCTCCGCCATAGGGCGGTGCTACCGCCGCCCCGCCTCTCCCGCAGCGGGATTGGCCCAGCTCAGGCGACGCTCCGCCCGCAGGGCGTTGACTCCTCCTCCTCCCCCCCGCTCGGCTCTGGGCCGCCGGGCTGAGGAGCTGTCCCGCCTACATGCGACCCTTCGTGATTGGGAGACCCTTCTTGAAATCCCGCCCATCTGCCCACTCTCATTGGGTACAGGCACCGCGGCACTTGGGAAAGGCACAATAGTATAGCTCAGATCGGCCGTCAATCGCCGGGGTTAGGGGCCTTTGTGCCGGTCAGCAGCAACTCCGGAGCGAGAAAGGACCTTATCTGGGGTTGGTGCAGCAGTGCCTGACTAAGGCTGGGGAACGGCATCTCCTCTAGCCTCGCTGTGAAGCGCTACCCTGAATAGGCTAAAATAGCCTTGCTCTAGATTTCCTGCAGAGGTTCGGGGTGAGCGGTTTCTGCTTGTGCTGCCGGAAGCTGGGAGCAAGCTGATGCTCTCCCGCATCAGGCAGTACGTCGGGCATTCGTGACGGGTGAGGTCCTTCAGCGGCCTCCCGGTGCCGCTGGCAGGAGCGTTCCGGCACCAAGATGGCAGCGGCCGCTGAGCTAACGGCCCTGGGGCGTTGCTGGTTCTGGTTACTAGTGGGGCTGCAGGCGGTGAGAGGCCGTTACGGTTCATTCGCGCTCGGGGCTGAGTGCGGCTGCGATTTCCTGAGAGAAAGAGAGAGGGTGTGAGGGGAGCGGGGCAGTAGTGAGACGTGTCCCATAGCGGGAGGCGGAGGCAGCGGGCCTTGCCCTGCCCATGCCATTCCCGAGGCGTCGTCCTGTGCCTCGTCCTCCTTCTGCCGCCGTGGCCGCCTCTTTTGCTCTTTGTCGGAGGCTCTTCTGTGCTTCTGCTCTCTTCCATCGCTGTCGCTGCCTCTACTCCTCCAGATTGCGAGAACCGCGTTTTGAAGCCTAAACACCCCTCCGCCTTGTCCATCACCTCGGCCCGGTTTGCCCTGTTAGCTCGGAAAACGGCGATGGCTGTGGGTGTAGCAGGGACTGTTGAAATAAACTTAAAAGCTTCCTCGCCCGTTGTTAAAGGGATTTGTGTGTTATAAGCCATATGACCCGGATTCTTAGTAACAAAGTTAAGAATGGGTTTGGAAAGTGAAGATAGGTGGCTTTATGATTTCTAACTGAAGGTTGTCCAGTGAAAGCTTTTCCTCGAGGTTTTCCAGACAGGTCAGCTTTCTCTATTTTAGTGCATCAGATGCCCTCAAAGTTCCGACCCACCTGAGCTACAGACATGAGATTATACTAAGGATATGTTAGAAGGTTTCACTCTATTAAGTACTTCCTAAAGCAATTTGTATCGATACTGCATTGGCTTTAATATATTAAATTATCTAATGTAAAAGTGAAACAGTTGCATAATGTGTATTTGTAGTCAAAGCTTTAAAGGCGAGCATGTTGCTGAAACGAAGTGCATCACTGGTGAAGCAGCTGAAATTACCTTGTTCTGATGGAAAGTTAGCTTCTGAAATGTGAGGATTCTTTTCTAATCCTAAACAGACATATTTATTATAATTAGTATACTTATTATTCCAGGATAGTACAATAGTTACAGTACTAAAAGTGGAGGAAAACCTCTAGGGAGAGACAGTTTCTTCCCCTCCCCCCCCCCCCCCCCAGCTTTTCCTCCCTGCCCTTCCGCTTTTCCTCCCCCTCCTATGGGGGGGACGGTATTGTCAAGCTGGTTTGAGGTCGTTGTGTAACCAGATCTTCTTCACCGAGGAATTCTCTTGTAATGGACACTACTTGCTTTCATACACTGGTTTTTGGTTGGCGTTGTCCCCGTCCCATCCCACACACCACCCCACTCCCACAAAAATAAGAGAGTATTGGATAATTAATAGATGATTCCAGTGGAATATGATCCCATTTTTGTTTGCCTGCTGTCATATGTAGAAATTACTTTTGTGGCATCTTGTAGGAAGAAAAATAGCTTTCTGCCTGACAATAATAATTTCAAAATAATTTTCTGTATAATTTTCCGTTCATGCTTTAACTTTTTTAGCAGCTACAGATAAACAGAACAATGAGATACCTAATATTTTCTACTAATTCCTAATCCTTAGCAGTTCCTGTCTGTCACATCAGTGACACATCTTTCGTTTGGCTGTAGGTTGGCCAGTTCAAGGGAGGAAATGGGTTTTGTCTCTGCCCTACTTGGGTGTGTTGTACATATTAAGTGATGAGTGAATGTGAAGAGAAGTCTGATTTGCTGAAGGACAGATTTTGTTTTTCTTCTGTGTTCTGTTTGGCCCAGCGTAATTCTTCTGACTCTTGGTCTGTTAACATCCAGTCCATTTTGGTGCTATCACCTTACTCTTCTCTGAACACAGAGGTACTTGCTGATTATTTTGTTATGTTTTGGATGTTGTGGGTTTTGCCTAAGGCCTTTCACCCAAGCTGAGAAGCATTTGGGAAAATCGTCTCCTTTCGTTCCTTTCTTAATTTCCTCTCTCACTTTCACCCCATGTGCTCTCCTTCCCCCCAAGCATATAGCTGGAAGGAAAGGTTTTAAGCTAGGGTGTGAGCAATCCCTCTGTAGGGAAGTGGGAATGTGAAAACAAAAACCAAACACCATTTAAATGCTGGGATATTTGGTCAAATTGTTTTGGCTGCTCATTAAAAACAGAACTGGTATTATGCATAGAAGCCATGTAATTGAGTTGCCTATTTTAATGTATTATTAGTAAATCAGAAGTGCAGGTTTTTATCTACACTTCCACTTTTAGTATGCAATTTTCCTGTGACATTAATGCAAACATGAAGTTAAAATCCTACTTGAGCAGTTGGGTCTACTTTATCACTCCTTGGTTGTGTCTTTCTCAAGCTTAGCTGTTACACTTATTTTCCAAGTGTGTTTTTGGTGGTACAAAATTTATTGAAATTGTTTTGAAAGGGCAGGCTTTAGACAGCTTTAGCCATGTGTGTTTCAGCTGATTCATTATGTTTGGGGTTTTTTTTCTTAATTTGGAACTAGCAATAGGAAGACAGCAGAGTTGTCAGAAGTGTATATAAGTAAATTTTGGCAGGTCTGATACCTTGAAGTATACATATTACGATTTGTCTAGAATTCACTATTAGTTTAAGACTATTCCTCAAAATAAGGTGGTGTTTGGCACTTATGGGCAGACCATTAGGCATTACTGTAAAATGGTCACGAGAGATTTAGTTGGTTTTCCTAATCATTAAAGCATTTAAAATCTTCCTTTTTTAAACAACTAATTTATTATTAAAGTATAACATTGTATTGATTTTCAGATAAGTGTGTATGGGGCACAGTTGTCATCAGAAGCCTGCAGAGAGCTGGGCTTCTCCAGTAACTTGCTATGCAGTTCTTGCAACCTTCTTGGACAGTTCAGTCTGAATCAGCTGGATCCGTTCTGCAGGCAGTGCTGCCAAGAAGAAGCTCAGCTGGAAAACAGAAAGGTGGGGTTTGGACCAAATCCTTCGTGGAATATTTTAACATGTTACTTTTTGTTTATGAAACTTTTAATTTTAAAAATATATGAGAATCTGGATTATAATCTCAAGAGGAAAATGCATTGTTTCTGGATAGTCCAATACAGGGTCTAGATTTGCAGGCTTGCCATACTGCTTTAAAATAATGTCCTTGTATGAGCAGAGGAACCATTGGTTCTGTGACAGTGTGAAGTGACTAATGGGAGCTATGTCCAGCTGCTTTAAATTGAAAGAAGTATGGGATTTGAAGAGGGTAAAAAAAAAAAAAAAAAGAGGGTAAGGAGACTGTTCTTGATTGCAGCTCTTGCTTGTTCACTGACCCATAGTGTAATGGCCGGGATAGTTCAGTCCCAGTGACCAAAAGGCTGGTGCAGCCGTTGGGTCTACTCCTGAAGTGGCACGAACCTGACAGAAGCATGACTGCTCAACTCCATTCTGCAGCGGTGAGAACAGCTAGGTACCAACAGCTAGAAATATTGGGAGTAGTCTTGCTCAGAGTCCATGCTGTACTTCAGTCAGCTAGGCTAAGGCAAAACTTTTCTTTTATCTGTAGTAAGTAAATATCTGTCTTGCTTAAGGTATGTCAGCAAGGAAGAATTTTTAGTCTTGAAAAGAATACATCCTTTCAAATATGTTGTAATTTAAGAGTACTTTAGAATGCATTGAAGACCAATCATCAGGAGAGTAGAGATTTCAAGAAGAGATGCTGAAGTTATTTTTAATGGCTAGGAGGTAGCTGAGTAAGTAACATGATATTACTGACAAAATCTAGCAGGTTTCTCCTGTCAGTTAACTTCAGTATAATATTTAAAAAAAAAAAAGTCTGCATATAATTTTTAACAAAATCACTGATTACAGTGTTAGACACAGTATATTAAATATCAGGAAGCAAGTGTTTGAAAATTGCAGAGAATTAGTAGTTCCTTAATATTGAGAGGCTACTAAGGGAAGAGGTAAGACTAAATTGCATTGTTTCATATATTGACAAAAGAATTCTTGCAGTAATCTTTCAGTACAGTCATTATGGGACTTGATACCTAAGACTTTTTCTTTGCTAGATACATGAATTGTATAAAGGGAAGTTTGTCTCTGGAAAATGCTTCAGTTCTTATATGTATGTATGTATATATCTATACACACACCCAAAAGCTGAAGTTTCAGAATAAAATGTACTAATGAAGTGTGCTAAAAGGGAATGGAAAAATATGACAGGGTCTCCAGCTGTGCTGTCGTTGTGTACCATAACCAGTAACAGTTGTGGTGGCAGCAGCAAGGCTTCCTGTCCTTGCTTAAAGAGTGGATGCTTTTATTTGCTCACATAATATTCATACAGTTTTGCCTCAGTGTGCGTAAGATGCAGCACAAGAAGTTGTGAAGCAGGATAATTTGTGTTGTCTTTTTTTAGGAAAATAAACTAGGGGAGTTACATTGCATTTCTGTCAATGTGACCTCTGAGGAAAAAAAAAATAAAATCTGTCTATCAGTTTCAGTAATTTACTCAAGGATGTACCTTAGTTTGCATTGTAAATGCATTAATAAAAGTTGGGTCAAACAACAGAATTTACATCAATGGATATTTTTCTGATTATCTTGAATCAGACCTAGATTTCACCATGTGGATAATCACACTTCTTGTGTAAGACTAATCAAATGCCATTTTGTGGTCAGGGCTTTTCACTGTAAATATTCTTACTCTCAAAACTTTTTCTATTTTAGTCATGCTGAATGTAGTAGAACAAAATAGGGCTGGATGGGGTCTCAAGATTGTTTGACTGATCCCTTCACAGTGAACCAGAATTTGTTGTCTATTCATAGGAACCCAGAGACTGTATAAGTTGTTCTTTTTCATGTATTTGTGTTGGTTTATCCAGTTTCATTTTCTGCTTGTTCTTTGTAGTAAATGTTAACAATTTGCTGCTATAGCACAATTCAATGTACATCTTGATTATTATTTTATCTTTTCTTATGTGACATTTTGGAAGAAATTTAATACAAATGCTAGTTATGATTTGGAGCTAGCATGTTAAGTATCAGCTTGAATTACAGGAGTGATTATGATACTGTTCTCATGTATTTTCATATCCAGGTTTGAATGCAGGCTTTGCATACTGTGTGTGTGAATAGAAATATTGCATTGTTCTAATGTTATGGTTATATGGTTGAGTGCTAAATTATAACATCATTTCTAATGTTCTTTTGAATGCTGTTTCAGAAGGTGGATTTTTTTGAATACTGTTACCACTGCTTGGAAATGTACATTTTGGATTTGTTATGTTTGTTTTGTTTTGTTTTTTAAACTTACTGAGTAAATTCCCTTGAAGACCTGACAGTAGAAAATTAGTGTTGGGAGAACTGACCACAAATATTATCCTAACAGATTGTATTCAGAATCACCACATTTTGGATTGACTTGTGTTTTAACATAGTGCTGGTTGTAATCGGTGTTTGTAATTGAGTTTAAGACTTTACTCTTATGTAAAAAGTAATAATCTAATTTATAGTGGCTTCTTGCTACAGTAGTGTTTACATGATATGTGTGCAGAATAGAAAAACTGAGTTCCGCCTTTTGCTATATTTATTCCCTTTTTCTATTTTTTTCAGGTTACCATAGAAATCTTTCTAATGACAATTTGATAGTTAAGAGTAAATGGACGTAAAAAATCTTTACAGGTTTTTTCCTACCCTCTTTCTTGAAGAATTTTTAAATCTTAGTCTGAAAACTTGCATCTAAATATGTCAGACTTGATGATTAGTAGCTTTTTATGTTGCAGAGTTCTAGAGCAGTGGTGCTCTGGGTTTTGCTAATGCTGTGACTACATGCTTGAGCATCCTTAAAGTGCATGAATCTTTTTTTCTGAACCATGATTCTAGTACATGACCTAGCTTGTGCATTATGCAAGCAGGTATTTGTTCCCATCATGTGGCACAGCATGTTGGTAGCCTCTGCTACAAGCAGACTTGCAAACCATTAGGAATTCTAGGACAGACTTCAGGATTTTAAGTTAATTCTTATAAGTACATGGCAAGTGTTAGAAATAGAGAAAGCAAGAGTTAGTTTATTGCATGACTTGTGCCTGAATTTTAAATGAAAATATAAAATTAAAGGTAAGGGGATAGCACGTGTATCTGAGAATTTTTATATATTGTTGCTACTTTTCACAAATGATCTGTAAAAGATGCCCAGTCCTAAAAATACTCTGTGCTAAATAGCATCAGAGCAACCTCAGATGAGATGTTTACAGATTTCAACTGTTTCATATGCCTGAAAGATATTTATTAATCCTGGTCTTGTTATTGGTCCAGTATTCTGTGAATTGACATTGCGGAAAATAGCTGAGGTGCTCTTGTTACCCAGTATTTATTTTGCTCTTAACTTCTGCTGAACCTGTCCAGGGAAATATTTTAATTACTTCATAATTGGACTGTGAGTAAAATGTAAAATTTCTTTTGGTTATTTTCTCCTCTTCTAGAGATATTGTATTCACTTTCAGACTAATTCAGAAGCTAGCTTAAACAGTATTGCTTTAGACAGCTGCAAGTTTTAAGTCTCAGTCTGTCAGATGCAGAGTACTGCTGGTGTGTAAAATGTAGAAGGATGAAATAGAGGTGAAACTAACTGTGCGTGAAATTGTAGTAGCAGGAGAGATTGTCCATATTTTGCAGTAGCTGAAAATAGCCGCACTCCATCTGCAGCTTCACTTATGCTGTGTGATCGTTTCAGACATAGCTATAAGCATATTCCATTAATTGTATATTATAGTCCTAGATTTATCTCAGCAATATATGTGTGTCAAAATCCAAATTGATTTTAAGAATCAATTGTGTGATGAAATTTGCAATACATTACATTTCACAGCTGCACTGTGCAGGATTGCTACAACCCCGGAAAAGTCATCAATATTTCCAAACAGAGTTTTGAAACATATTTTGCTCATTGAGATGTGTTGAACTTCAGCATTTTAAATTTCTGTTGTCAAGTATTTGTCATGTCGTAATGTTATGGAATTTGGTGAATTAGATAACGTGACATCAGGTGTAAGCAAAAGTTGGCCAGGAAATTGGAGACATGAAAGTAGATGACTTAGATGTCAGGTTGTCATGGGTAACATCATACATGTCTATCATACACTATTTCTAAATCGTTTATGATTCTAAAACAAGGCAAACATGATACAGAAATCTATATGCATACTTATTTTATAGAGATGGATGACTTTTCCACTGTACAAATTTAAGCAAAACCATTTAAAATCCTGAGATTTTTAGCAACTTTCTTATGCACATATTTAGGTCTGTCAAAATATGGTAAGCTGTCAAAACATGGTTTAATAATTCACAGGAATATATGGCCTCTGCATTGCTAAGATGATGAGAAATTTAGGATTTTTCACCATCACTTGTATTAGATGTAACAACATAAATAAAACATCTCAGAAACTTGAAATGGATTATTGTGCTGTAAGAGGGGAGGTTTCTAACTTGATGCTCTTCTCGCACCAGTTAGTATAAAAGTTTCCTTTCATTTTCACATGAAATTATTGTGAAATACTAACCTGAAACAAATGTAGGCAGCTTAAAATTTGGCTATTACTTTTTCTAAAAAATCTTAAAGCCCGTCTTAAGGTTGCTTTACATTCAGATCCCCATTCTATATCTTACCTGAACCTAAAATGATTTTCAGTATTTATGATTGCTGTTTGAAAGTTAATGCAAATCTACGGACATAATATCTTTAGCTCTAGACAAACAGAATGGATGAGATTTAGAAAACTGTGATATTTAGTGACCTTTAGTAAGTATTTTCCCAGCATTTTGAAAAATGCTGAAAACAGAGAACCAACTGGGGAGAAAAATCTTAAGAATGCATACTAAAACACTCTGGGAAATGGGGAGAAAAGTCAAAGCACAGCAGAGGAACCTTTCCTAGAGTTTTATTGTGGATTTCCAGTGGCCAATCAAGTAAGCATGTTAGCATGTAAGCATTGTAGTTGTAAATATAAGCACTGCAGTTAGATTGATCAAAACATGTAGCAGCTGGGCAAGTTGCAGACCTGTTCCCTAGTTGTTGCATTGTAGCTGATGCTGTACTTAACCAGGTAGTTTGACATTTCTGCACGAAGATCATATCATGTTTTCACTGCATCAAGCAGAGATTCTTTTCCTTGCAAGTCCTGGATACTTTAAATTGTTGGAAATCATTTTAAGACATGAATGATTCAGCTTGTGACCACACTGCAAAACCACGGAACTTCCTTCTAGTCAGTTGAAAGTGAAGGTGGGGCTCTGACCCCTTCTTCCACATCAGCCACCTGTTTCTGCATATCACACAATTTCTGAGAAGTTTTTGTGGATGCAAAATAGGGAGGTGATGGACAAGACACAAAAGAAGGGTGAATTATACCCATTTATCCCATGTAATAAGTAACTGGTAACTTTCAGCTTGGTCTGTTCTGAAGAAAATACGACTTTTAATTTCACTGAAAGGTAAAAACAATGCCTATACACATTCAGTTTTCTTTAGTCTACCATCTGTCACTCACAACAAAATTGCTACTTGGGCCTTTTAAGTATTATAGGGTAGGAGATGAGCATGTATACATAAATTGTTCCTCAGAACAGGTTGTTTTAATCCTAGTGGATAATACTTCTATTTTCCTTGTGATGTAGTTTGACCATAACTTAAAACTAGTTCTTTGGGTGGAGTTAGTGTTGGACCCCTCCTGGAAATGAAATAAGTATTTAGTGTAATATTACTAATAAAAATGTCCACTGTAATTATGACTGTGTACTACTTTTAATAAAAAAATATATTGAAAGCTCTCTTTAAAGTCTACCCTTTTACATGTACCAACCTTTTAAATGTGCTGTTATGAATTACAAGGAGGAATAAGGTGATGTTCAGACTTACTTTTTAAAACTCAAAATAGTTTACAAAATGCACAATAATTACTGAAACTAGAATAACTTGAAATGCTTTTAATGCTTTAGGCTACTCTTCTGTGACCCAATTTAGTTTCAATTTTTCACTTTTTTTTTTTCTTTTCATTTCACTAATTAAAGTGCTACACTCAGAAATTACTGTTGGCTGCCTGCTTGTTCTGCCAGAGGCTTTTAATATGAATAGTTCCAATGAAACAGTCTCAACTCTTGGTTTTTAACTCGATAGATAAAAATAGAATTCATTGACATCTCAGTGGTGTAACAGAACTCATATCAATGGCTGTATAAATTAATTAGAGTTTTAGTTGACTTGTAGCAGTTTCTTGAAGACCCCATTTTTTTCTGTCTTTTGATGTGTTCTATAAAATCCTTTGTCATCTTTGTAAAAATCAAATTGTGATTTTACAGAGCTGTACCCCTCCTAATATGCTACCTAAAAATGGTTCATGTTCACTGTTTTTACCAAGTGTGACTTTTAAAAAATAGCGTAATTCAGTTATAACATATTTTATTTAACACTCAAGTAAATAATCAGAACTGTAATTAAGGCTAATATGTCATATTATCTCCATTCAGAGTTTGCTTTTGACTAAAAAGTGTTCCATACAGTTCACGGAGGAATAATTTTATGGGGAATATTGGTAGGGAAGTTGGGGAATTGAGATGATTGTGCTCTTTCTAATTGAGAAAGTCTCTTATCAGAGTACTGTCACTTCAGAATATTATGTACAGCCATTTCTTGTACTAAAAATATGCTGAAGTGGATGTCCTTCTCAAGAACTTTACCATGCACACCCTTTCCCTTCTTCTGTACATGATGTTATCAGCAATGAAAATTAATGTTGACAAACAGTAGTCATAGATAAGGAAGGTGTAGATAGCTAGTCAATGCCTAAAAAAGAAAGTTACCATCTTTTGTTTGGATCAAATTGACCAAAAGTTAATCTCTGTCAGATAAATGAAGATAAAATACATTATCTGTCTGTAGTAGGGCAAGCCTTACCTATGGAAGACCTCTATCTAGTCTTATCAGTGAAAAAGAAAAGGTTAGGGAAATCATAAATGTGAATTTGCCAAATGTGAGTTAAAGTTGTTGATGTGCATCTGTGCTAGGAAATGGATTAGGTTTAGTTAATTAAGTCTGACCTTCTTCATCTGGATAAAATACTGGCATTTGCATCTACGTTTGTTGAAACAAGTTCAAAAAGTACAGTCTTCAAATTACTTATTTGTATAAATTCAAACAGTTGATGAGTTCTGTTCTCGGTCTTTTCTTTGCAACTCTTCTAAAATGCTTATTTTTTTAATAAAAGCACAGATTCTGGACAGTAGAACAGATGGTCAGGGATTGTACTGATAGAAGTAAGTAGATAGTTAGATAGAAAAGTTAATTGGACAGTGTATTCCAAAATTGCAACTTAAACTTTTTCACTTTCTGTCTCTGCTTTTTAGCTTACATAGTTCAGTAGGTCCAAGTGAGAGCCTGTAGGTAGGAGCCCTTTTCCCGCCACCTTTCCCCTCTGTTCCACTCTGCCCCTCACCCCCACTCAAACAAATAGGGACATTCACACCACCTAATCCATGCTACAGCTCCAGAGGTCTAAGGTTGATGGTTGCTCAGCTTCTGCATTCTCTCTCACCCTTGTGCCAGATCTCTTACTCATAGGACCTTCCACCAAACCATTTCAGAAAACAGGTAACAAAAAATAGTCTGCCAGGAGAGGAAGTTGTTTTGGAGCTTTTTGGTGGTTGTTAGATTTAAAGAGCAGAAAATGTTTACATAATACTGCAAGGAGGAATGTTTAACAACAAAAATAAAACACTTAGGTGGATGACACATTTTCTGTATGCTGAAGATCGTAGTAGTATAACGCACAAGTATGTTATGTTGTTGAATCTCCTACTCAAAGCAGAACTCAAGTTCTGAAGAACTCCAAGGATACAAATTCTACAGCATTTCTTAGTAAATTATTTCAGTGCTTAAACACCGTCATTGTGACTTTTTTTTCACCCTTATATGCAGTTGGAATTTCCTTCCCTGCAAATAAATGAGAGCTTAGATTCTGCTTCAGCTTTGTTCAGAGGAATTTGCCTGTAATGCATAGCACTAGTCACAGGAATAGCACTAATTCAGATAACTGGTTTTTGTCTGTTTGACTCTTTGTTTCCAAACTCAGTTAATTAAGAGTTAGGCATCTCCCTTCACAGGATGAGTTGTGAATGGTAGCAGTTTCTTTGTTGCTAAATTTACTGATTACATCAGTTCTGAATGATGCGTGTGTAGCAATGATTTTATTGGCTTTCTGCATTACAGAACAGTAATTCAAAATGTTCCTGGCGGTGTGAGGCCTTCGGACTTCTGTTAACCAAGAGATTCTTGCTCGTTTTCTGTCTCCAGGGATGGGGAAGACTAGAGTGATTTTGAAAACTTCTAATTGTCCCTGCATTCTCTTCCTCACAGAAAATATTTTATAGTTTATATGTCAGTGTATATTCCTTCATTTTAACTAATCTAGTTTTCTAGTTAAAGTATCAGATTAATTGGTAGTTGTAAATTTAGGAAAGAGCAGAGGAAACTTGCACCAAAATATCTTTTATTTGTGACTTCATTTCTCAGAAGAAAAAATATCGATTACTAACTCATTGTTTTGTTTCCTGGGTGGGTGGAACACACTAAAAAAATAATTTGTGTGCTTTTCAAAGAAGAGATTACACACCCTATTTTAAAACAGTACCAGTTTGTACATACCGAGCAACTTGGTCAATAAGAATAGTAATATCTATATTTTTCCTGACTTTTCTTTGAAGTAAATCAATAGTATGAGTTGGTAGGGTATGAGGAGGTTTCTTTGGCTCATCTGCATATATACTAATATGAAATCAAAATTACAGAATTTCATAAAAACAGAAATTGTTTGCATTGGAGAGATTAGTTGTTGATAATGGAAGATTGTCTTGTATATGAGACAAGGGAAAATTCCAGAGTTTTAGCAGTAGTCATAAAATTGTGGTTTACTGCTTGTTCTCAGAGCTTAACTTTACTTTTTTTTTTAAACTGATATTAGGAGAGGAAAATAAGCAGGTATCAGAGGGAATCCAGATACCATAAGAGAGTTATTTACCATTGTGTGGCTTTATCATAACAGTCTGTTCCATTGCATGTTTTAAGAAGTGATGGTACTGTCATTTTTTTCAGCTGATTGCAAACAGCTGTACAAATCCAGTTTGAGTGACACTTTGTAACCTCTGCAGGGTCGGGCTTAGTAGTTAGAAGAAACCAGCGTGCGAAGTATAGGTGCATTAGAAGTAAAATTAGGGATAATTTATTGTATTTTACGAAACTTTTTGTTATCTTTGATCTAACACCATTGATCAAGGAGCAATCTTAAGTACCATTTTTTTCAGTTCAGTTTGATCTGAATTCTAGTTTGGTTGTAAACATGAACAGTTATATAGCAGCTTCATAGCAGGAAGGTAATTTTTCATCTGGAGTTTTCACCATGAGTAATTGTGATAACAATACCATATCTTAATAAATGAAGCACTGCTGGAATTTTGTCTTGCAGAAATTACTTCAATTCCCTTCCTAATAATGGGTCAAATGTTTTCTTTCACCTAAGTTAAGGTTCCTTGTTTTTAATTGCTGGAACAATTATTTTTACAATACATGTTTTTTATCTACTATTCTTATGTAAATGGTGGTTTATTCTGTTATAATTACCACTTTCCTTCATTAAAGCAGATATGTCTGATAGTGTGGTTTTTCTCCTCTCAATTGTGAAGAGCCATCTTCATTATGTTAGTGTGAACAAGACATCCAGGTGCTTACAAAAAGCTTTTGAATGGAATTTAACTCAAGTTGATACTTTGCAAAAGATGAGGGGAAAGTTCAGATTTTTGATACAATAACCTTAGAAAGCCTACTATTGGAATATTTTTTAAAAAGCTGAGTTATTTTTATAGATGCAGACATGAATCAGCCTGGAAATCATAACAGCACTTGGTTTGGATGTTAACATGGACACTAGTAACAGTTCAGAGTCTTTATTTGATTGCTCGTAGTACTAAACTCACTTTTATGAGCACTAAAACAAGTGAAGCATTATTTTAAAATTAACTAACTTGAGTTAAGCATTGTGTAATGAACTGAGTCATCATGTTTGTATGTCTCCACACTGAGTGATACATGTCATTCTTAGTAATAGTTGAACACAGTAAATGCCTTCACAAGAAGTTTGGAGGACATCTGCTCTGGACACGATGAGATGGTAGCAGCAGTAGATACTAACAAGTATGCTTTTGTTGTGGGCTAAATGATGCAAATAAACCTGTGTTTCTTGCAAAAGACACCGTTGTTGAGAGTTATAAATGAAGCCAATTGATTTTTTTTTTCTTTTTTTCCTGTCTAGCCATCTAGAGAGCAGCTGTTTGTCCCAGCATGAATCTGAACTTTTTTGTACTAGCACAGTTGGGCTTCAATTACAGCAGAATTATAAGCTCAAAATATAGACATCAACGGCTGAGCTGTTTGCTTTGTTAAACTTCTATCTGATATTGGCTAAGACTTGCAAACTAGGAGTACTTTGTAATTACAAGATGTCTTACGTAGTTTAGATTCCTACAGTGATCTTGTTCCATGGAAATCCTTGTTTGAAAGGAAGAAATAAACTGTAAGAATTATTTTCAGTAATTCAGTAACTCATTTTACAGTAGTCCTAAAATTGTATGTACTTAGTTCTTTATACAAATATATAACATAATCAGTTAACTAGGTAGAAAAAGGCTATTTATTCCTTTGTCTATTTTTTTGTACCAACTTCTTGATAGAAAAATGCAGATAACTGTCAGGATCAGAGAACCAGTATAAATGTTCGGTGTATTAGTGAGTGTGCAAACTACTGTAAATGTAGGATTGCTGATATAATTGTTGAATGTTTTTAAAAAATAATGAATAGAGACAAGGTAAGTGAAGTTTTTATAATCTCACTATTCCATATTTCCTCCGTCTTTGTAATTATGTCATGTTTTAAGTCCAGAGGAACTTTAATTATGCAAGCTAGTATATGAGCTGTTTGTCAGTGCCTTTTTAAAATTAAAATCTTTATTTGATTAGTGAAAAAAAGCTTTTAAAAAATCTGGTATTTTTGATCTCTCGAGTATTGTTTCATAGCACCCACAGTTCTGGGTTTTAACAGTCAGATCTTAGTTTTTATTTTAAATCTAATGTCTGGTTGAAAATACAAATGTAGTTAAGCAAATTTCTGAGATGCTGTTCTGGACAGATAATGCAATGTAACATTTTTAGTTCTGCTTCCTGTGGAAGTAATGATTACTGATTAGTTCGCATCAGGAAAGAAGTTGTAATTTTCCTGTGAATGATTAGATTCTTATATTCTAATTCATAGTATTTAGACAAATATTGAGTTGGACCTGAACTGAGACAATTCATACTCTGAAATGGAGATGTATTCTTGGCTGTCCATAATGCCTACATAGCTAGGTGATGAAACGTTAATAAAATTATCTTTGAGATTTCTGTCATATCATGTGTGATTTGCTTTTATTACTTGTCACTCCATTTTCAGAGGGGTTAGTACTCATTAAATTTCATAGTGAAAGCTTTTTTTTAATTACATATATTCACAGTTCATATTTTAAGTGAAATGTGAATTTATTTCATTTCAGTAATGTTGTATTTTTTCATGTCCTGACTTGCACATTTGTTATTAAAACACTGTCTAAAAGAAAATGAAAGCAGAGGTCATAATTCATTGCTTACTATAAACAGTTAAAAATTTTTTCACTGAAGCTTATTCTGTCATCTTCTCTAAAAACAGTGGGTTTTCAGGGTTAGAAGGACGTGATTTGTTATGCAGTATTGACAACTATATGTAAATCAAAATGCCTGTCTTTATACAGTATGAACTTCTATTTTAGTAGCTGGAAAAAGTCTGTTGTTAATTTATTAAGATTCACCAAACTACAGAATCAATTGCATGCTATTAAAAAAAAAAAAAAAAAAAAGACCAAAAAAGTTTAAAAACATGTGACAGTATACAAGATCAATAGGTGATGAACTTTGCTTTAAGAACATTAAATCTGAGTATCTTGCATAACTGACAGAAATGATTGACAGCCAAGTGCAAGCATCAAAGTTAGCCCAGCCTATATATATTACTTCAGCTAAGGCCTGTTAATGTGCTCTGTCTCTTTCTGCAATCACAATTAACTACAATAAACTACTAATAGTTAACCCACCTCTGGGGAGGAAGAAATAAAGTTTTCCTATTACTACTCCATAATGCCCACTGTAATATGTCCGATTGCATTTTTTTAATTTTTTTTTTTTTTTCAAATAAAGCTTTGTTTCCGGCAACAGTATATCTCAAATGATCTTTTTCCTGCTTTTACATTTTTAATATAATGAATGAAAATTTTCATGTATCTTGAGTGAACAGTCACTTGTTGAATAGAGACAGGTGTGGAACTGTGATTCTATTTAGGATCTTATCTGTCTGTAGTTACCATCAACACGATAGTGTATTTTCTCCTCAAAGAAAAATAGTTCAACAGAAAACACACAATAAGTAAACTAGTAATTTAGTTGTTGTGTTGGTTGGTTTTTTTTTTTCTGACATTAACAGCTTCTATTGATTATTACAGCTTTATGCAGGAGCTGTCTTAGAGGTATGTGGATGAAAATTGGGAAGGTTCCCTCAAGTCCAGGGTAAGTAAAGCCACTACGGCTCTTTCAAATATGAAATACTGTCACAGCTGAATGACAAAATGTACTTTTAAGTACTACTATAAGTAGTCATAAATTTTGTATATTATATCAGGAAAGTTGCATTGACCTGAGACTCATGTAACTGGTCTCCAATAATTGATAGATGAAATTATACTCTGCACTTATGGAACTACTTTCTTTTCACAGATCCTGCAGTATAATTGTTTTGTCAGTGGATAATGACAAGTCGACTAAAGTGAATGGAGTAACAGTTGTGTAAAAGGAAAATCAGTAGTGTGTGGTGGGAGAAAGCTGCAGGAAAAACATCTGTGAGAAATTTCAAACTGAAATTTACTTATAAATAGGGGAAGACCTTAGGTGATAGCAGTGCTTGGAATTCTTTTTCTATTATTTTTATTTTCTGTAATGAAAATTCTAATACTGTAATTTGGACATAGAGAAGAAAGACTAATTCATCTTTAGACATAAAATTGCACAACCAGCACATCTCCGTCTACTGTGGCTGGTATTAGTACCTCCCTGTTTGAAGGCTGATTGACAAACAAATTTTAAAACAGATTTTAACACAGGTTACAATTAACATAAATTATGCTGCTTTAAACCCTCTCCTGCCACCTCTACCTGCACGGGGTTCAGTTAATTGACTGCAAGACCAAAACAAAGCTATTCTTTCTCCTCCACTGTTTAAAATGCCAAAAAGAGTTCTCTAAATGACTTGTTCTACTTCAGGGGCATGAGGAGGTTAACTTGCTAGCACAGGAGTCCATAATATCTCCATCACCCTTCAAATTTAGCAAAATTAAAAACATTCCCAACTGTTGTTGTCCATTCACTCAGCTTCTTTATGATTGTGAATTTTTAACAGTAAAGTGCTCATTTGAGCTATAGGTTTCAAGGAAATGGTCAACCTGTTAGCCTGACTCCAGCCTGCATTGTGTCCTCCATTATCTTCATATGTTTGGGTCCTAAAAGGGAATGGTTCTCAATTTCTGCTGTGTGCACACTATGAAATATACTCCAAAACCTTATAGTACCAAAGGAAAAACTTGAACATTCTAGAGATTTATTTTTTTTCCCTTTCAATCCTTGGTTATCTAAACCTGCTCAAAGATTTACATTCCCTTAATCATATAGCTTGCTTTTTAAAATTAATTAATACATTTCAGTGTTTTTTCAGTAGGTTCTCTGTTTTGAGTACCAGTTTTTTGGTACGGTAAGAATTAAAAAAAAAGGACTGACTAGTCCACTTAAAGATCTCTTTTGCCTTTTCATCACTAATTTCTGCAGTTGCCCAATCTAAATTTATCTTGACCAAATTTACTGCTAGGGTGTGAGAACAGGTTGGAAGGTGGGATAAATTTTAAGAGCATATTTAGAAATTTTAAGAAGCAGTAGAATGTATTCTTCCAACTGGTGTTTTTCCTCACATTAGTGTTAATGTTAGACTGCTGCTACTTAGATTTTCCCCTTGATTTTTAACTTCTACCAGAAACAGTATTTAATGTCTTCATCTTACTACATTAAAATTCAAGAAGTGTTTTTATTTCAACTTTTCACTTGGATGCTTGCTATGGAAGTTAGGTTGCCTGAAGGTCATGCTGCTGCTTTTGGAGCATTGTCTTTGTAGGCTTCATTGAACTGTGTCATTGACAATGTCTCACTGCAAATAACTCTTCCTTTCCCATAGCTTCTGCTAGGATTTTGTTGTGGGTTTGGGTTTTGGGTTTTTTTTTTCAGAATATACACAAAATGGCACCACTAATTGCATGACAGTGTATGTATTAGAATACATGGATTAGTATATGTTACTTCTGTTTCTGATGGTGAAGTCTTCACCTTTAAGTACCTGTGTAAATTGTTTTGTCACTTGGGTTACTCCCACAGGCTTGATTTGTCATGGATTACTTCTGGATTATATTTTATTTGGCCAAATGATGAACAGTGGTTTTTCTATAATGAGATATCTTTAAATAGTTAAGGATTAAAATCTGTTGAATTAATAAAGTTTTGTAAAAATTATATAGTAAGGAAGTTACACAGTTGGAAAAACCTGTGCATGCTTGTGGTTTCTAAATGCAATATTCTATGGTCCTTCTGTATCAAAATTTCTATCAAAATTACTGGCTATATATTTTTTAGCTACAAATAGTTGCTGAATATAGCTGTATGCCTGAAATGTGAGAATTATTAGATATGGAAATATATCTGTTGATACTGGGAAAGCAAAGAAGTGACAAGTGATGAAAAAAATCTAGTCCTCAGCAAGATTATATCAATCTTAAACTGAATGTTACTCTTTGTAATATCATAACAAACTACTAAATGTTTTTGTGAATATGGCGAAGGATGTCTTATTATTTTTTTTCAAATACAGCTTCATGTGATGTCAGGTAACAGACCACATTTCTGTAAGTCTCTTTAAGTTCAGTACTGAAACATTTTTCTTGTTAAGTTTCCCTTGAAAATAAATTGCTCCATTACAAATGTTTTACTATAAAATTCCTATATTACATGTATTTTGAAATTGTTCTGTATAAAACTGTTCTTAAATATTTATCATTCAAAAGCACTCCATCAAAGTAGAATATTGAAAACATAAGTGACAGGATTCATAGATGAAGCAATATCTTATTATACCAGGTAACACAGAAAATGTGACAGTTTTTGGCTGACATCCATAAAGCTAATGCTCTGAAATAGAATAATAAATCAGCTGGGTCAGTGATTAATCTAGCATATTTGTTTTAAGTTGACTTTTCAGTGGCAGCTGTGTTCTGTTCACGATGAGATAGGAGATCACAGTGTCTAGACTTCTATGTTCTTTCCAGTTTGTTTAACAAAAACTGAATTAGGCTGGGTTTCTTCATGGAACATTTCTTTCATATTTCTTTGCATTCTTTTTGCTCATCAGTAGAATAACTCTTACCTCTCCCTGTGTGACTCTCTTCATTAAGAAATGGACATAATCCCAGCAAATCTGTTACAGAAAAAAGGTCCTTAATCCTTGAACTCATGCAGTATGCAACTACATTAGATCCCCTGACTTCAGAGTGAGTAAGCACTCTGTTATATTGCCCAAATTCTGTAAGTGTGAGGGAGATTCATTGAGCTACTAAAATGTAATTTGCTGAGAGATTATATTTTTAGGTGAGATCACTTATTTCCTGGCTATTTTAATCTGTAATTCTTAAATACTGGCGAAAGTCAGTCATATTAACCTTAAATCTCACATTGGTAGAAATGTAGTAAAACATTTAAACATAGTAAAACATGTTAATAAAGCTAAGAAATGTAAAATATTATAGTGGGAGATGTGCATCATTTTATTATAACTTTTTGTAAACAGATGATACACAAACTAAAACAATACTTCTCAGAAATGTCTCTTGCCCTACTGCTTCTGCAAAATACCCTGTCTTTTTTTTTTTTTTTGGTGAAGTTTCTTCAGGCTTGACTAGAGCTCCGTCTTGGATTTGCTTTTGAAAGCATGTGGTGCTTTGTATAAAATAATGAACAGCTGCATTGTAACTTGATTAATAGACTACAAATAGTAGTTATTGATGTGCCATATGAATTCTTAAATTTAAATTCTTAGACTGAGCTCCCCAAAAGGTAAAGAGCTATAGCCATTAAAATGTAAATGAGTGCTTGATGTCTGCTGTAGTTGGTCTCTTTGCTAGGGTCTCCTGGAGCAGGTTCATGCAGTCTTCAAAACAGCAGAGCATGTATTTGTCCCCAAAACAAATTATTAAAGAGTCTGAGGAAATAAATAAATGCTTTTGGTTTGCCTGTGTGCCCAGTGATTTACACATTCACATTTTTAGCAAATATTGCCAGTTGTCTTAGCAATGCTTACATACTTAAATGACATAATTAAATGCTGGGTTTTCCTGTCTTCATAAAATACTACTCTGCTCCTCTTCCTTTTGTTTTGGTTGCTTTTCTTTTCCATAGGTTTAAAACATGACAGCAATGCCTCAATAAAAACCAATTTTTTTTATTCAAGTTCATTTCAGTACAAAATGGTCCAGTCTGTGGTATAGCCCAGTTCTTTTTGCCTTTTTTTTTTTTTAACAAATCTATGACAGTCTGCACAGTCTTATCTTTCTAATAATTTTTTTTTTCTTTCAAACTGCTTGTGTCTAAATTCAGGGCCAAGTTAAGCAAACTACCTTTTATTTCATTAGTTTATGCTAAGTAATATTACATTTCCTATCTGTTTATTGAAATTAACTCAGAACAACTATTTATAGATAATCTTAGATGTACTTTAATTATACTTCGGTGTATTAGTATTAGATCACTTCAGTTATTTCCTATAACACATTTTGTATATGTTTAGGTAGTTATATATGCTGCATTGAGTTGCATGAAGCACCATGCTACTGTTTGATAAAATGTAAATCTTCTGAAAGATAGTAATAATTCATGTGCTTTCTATTGGTAATTCAGTGTGTGAAACATTCCTTATTCATGAATGATGATGGAAGCATTCCTTTCTGATGTTGCTCTTAGAGCACTAACAATTCTTTGCCCTGATCTTCTGGTGTAATACTGAGGGTCGGGAGGGATAATCACCTTCAGAAAAGTATGCTGCTGCTTTTCAATGTACAATCAGCATTTTTAATGAGGCTTGTCTGTAATTTGAAGCTGTGTGTCTGTACACAGCATCAAGAGTTTAGAAGAAGCTAAAGCGTTCTGTTTACTAGAAAAATATCATAAACTGAGAAGTCTATGTCCAGTTTAAAAAGTTGGATGCATCCCCACGGGCATACATGGTCCTCGTAAGTGTTACAACAGTAAGCAGTGGAATAAATCTAAACTAAAAGCACAGCTTTTTTAAATAACAAAAGGATTAGAAGTTTGAACAAGTGGACTTTGCCATTACTGGCAGATACTTGATCACATTAGATACTTGCTGGAAGACATGCTTTAGCTTACCAGGAGGAAAAATTGTGCAGTAAAAAGTTATTGCTGACCTTGTGGTAAAGATTTGACTAGTTCTGACGTGCTTTTCTGCCATTAAAATCTGAAACTGATGTAATAGAGGCAGTAAGGTTTTTAATCTCCTACAGAGTTTTCTGATTTGAGGCCATTGTAAACCTTCCTATGCATGTAGAGACGGACAAGGCTAAACATGCTTGTCTGTGTGACAGTTGTTTGAAAACAAGTGTGAGATTTTACTGCCATTGTATATTGGCTGTCATTCAAGTATTAAGAAATTAGTTTAATTTTTTTCTCAACATAATTTTGTATTATTTCAGTTACAGAAGAGGCAGGAGATCTTTGCTTCTATAGCAGGAATCTAAATAATGTGAATATTCTGAATGTAGATATCCTTGGTAGTCTGGATCATGCCCTTAATATATTAACAGTAGGTAGTCAACTCTGTTTACAAAGTTATGCCTAGCATATAGATCTGCAACTCTGCATGGAGAGATGTGGTGTTGTATATCTGTTTTGGGTCATGAAGTTTTCTTATGGTATATCCTACTGTACCTCAGAGAGAATAGTGCAGGTGTGTGCATGCATATACATAGACTTGCCATTTGGGCCTCTTAAGAGTCCTTGGTAGTCTCCATTTAGGACTCTAGGCTTTAATTCCAACAGAAGTACTTTTCACAGACTTTCTCAAAACAGGGAGGTGTTATATCAAAACAAAATGATGTTACAACGATAGTAATTCGTAGGCAGAGCCTGCTCTTAGGTCTTTAAAACACTGTTCAGTATTACCTCTTTTTGCAAAAGAGTTTGATGCTGGGCAGGCTTTAAAATGACCATATGCACCTGATCCTTTTCTCTGACCTTTTAGTTGTAGTTGATTGCCTGGCAATCAAATCTGCTCTGTAGGCTCACCTCAGGATTGCCTTCAGACAGAAGGCATATGCTTTGGTATTGCACATGTTTTATAAGAGCATAAGGTGAAGTGATTCTCTGAACATTATGTGAAAGGACAGTTGCAAAGCTGGGAGTAGAACAGCTCTGACTTCTAGTCTGGTGCTTAATTCACTGGAATTATAGTGCCATGGCACCAAACTCGGAGTTCATCTTGTGGAAGTCAAAGTGGAAAATGCCTTCCCTGCTCATCCATGGAGGGATTATATAAATTCTTGTTTCTCTGCAGTGGGCAATTTATAGAGCTGCTATAGGGAGAAGAAAATGGGTGAGGTAGCTAGAATGTCAGACATCAAAATATTAAATAATGGTGTAAAGATGTGCAGCCTTCAGACATAGGATTTAGAGGGGAAGCTGTTGGGGCAGTGCTGAAGGTGGAGCATGTGTGCTGCATCACATGATAAGCAAGGAACCCCATGTCCCAAGAGGTGCATTGTAGCTGCATCTGACTTCCTAACCCCGTCAATTCCATTCAAAGGCTGTTTATTCAACTTAGGGTATGATTTTGTGGAAAAAAAAAAAAAAAAAAAAGTGATGGGATAATCTGTAGTTTTAACGCATGTCAGTATATTAGTTTCTCACTTTAGCTTCCAAAATTGAGCATATACAAATTAAGTCATTTGTACAGTGAGTTTTTTCTTTGCTGCATTGCAAATGTGACTAATGCAGAAAGTCACTATGATCAGCATTAGAAATAAATATGCCATTAACAGAAACCAATTTTGTTCTAGCTGTCTAAAATATCAGGAAAAATGCTCTGTAATGCGTCAGCTTTCAGAAGATTTAGACATTTGACATTGATACAAGTGTGTAATAGCTACTTTTAAAGTGACAACATATAATACTGCCTATAGAATACTTTCTTCTTCTACCTAATTCTGTTCCCAGTTTATGTGAACTTGTTCAGTCCAACACTGCAGCCAGTGAACAGCCACTCATGTCCAAATGAGCTTTCACCTGTCACTCAAGTGACAAATCCTCACACCTGTTACAAGCTTAAAGTGCTGTAACCTGAGTTAACCCGTAAAGGCTATTCTTTAATACAGCTGAGCTCCACAGTTCAGATTTGCTTCTGAAACTTTATCCATTTTACTGTGCCATCTTGCTATTTTGCTTTAAGTTTTGCCATTAAGTTACCCACTGTACTGACTGCTTTTTACAACCTGCTTTTCATATAAAGCCCTAGAGACTGATTTCAGCTTTAGATTTAAGTTGAAAAAAATGTGGAAAAAGTGAAATAGTGCAATGTGTTGTGGACTTAACAAAGAATAAGAAATCTCTGTGCTGCTTTTTTGCATGTTACTGTTCGTGACAGCCAAGACAACTAACAGGTCACAAGGACATGGGAAACTGAAGTTAAGAATTACATCTTTGTGAGTTTAAATCAGAATTGAACTGCAGTATGTGAGCAAGTATTGGTCATTTAGTGCTACTTGAAATTGTTATACAAGTACAGCTTACAATATGACATTAGTGAATAGTTCTGTAGAAAGAACAAAACCAAGCCTTAACTTCTTCTTCTGGGGTCTAGTATATCTGGCAGCTCATTGGACCACTGGTATTTTTTTAAACTTGTTTATACTGTATAATGGTTGGTGCAGCAGGGAGAGTATATGATTTTTGATATGTACAGGGAGCACAGTGGAAGAGGGAAGAAAATAAATGACAGTATGTATATAGATACTGAGAAAGTGTTAAGGTAACTGTCTACAGTGATATAAAGATAGGTAAAAAGATGCCAGGGGACATCTCTACAATTACTGAGGAAAGCACTACACTTTGTGAGGCAGTACGAAACATTAGTCCTGAGGTTGCACTCATCTCCATGCACCAGCTGGATGCACTGCAATTTGTGAGAGATTCATTGTTGTCTGCCCTTGAAAAAGCAGCTTTAACATGCAGCTAGCACCTTTGTAAGAGTCAAACCATACTGACAGGGTTCATCCTTGGGGAGAGACTACTGACATACTACAGGAATGTCCAGAATCCACTTAATGTCAGTACAGATACTAAATTCAGCCTTTAGCGTGAATGTAAAAAGGAGGAATAAAGACTATGCTATTTTCTAAATAAATTTTAAATACTTCTAGAACTCAGACATTCATTAGGTTAAAGTGTTTGGAAGGGAGGGGATTATGCTCATACTTTGTCCTGAAATAATTTATATTGTCTTTTTTAAGTTAATGTTAACACAGGGCCTGGGTTGTGCTGTAGGGAAACAGGGACTGTGCTGCTGCGAATGCTTGCTGTTTGCTGATTAGTGCTCCAAGCGAAGAAGTGTTCATCTGTAGCCCACCTCAGACTTGACCTTCTGTCCCTGTAGCTACATGAGAGGCCTTTGAGTCTATCTTAAAGCTGATTGCCTTTCAGAGTGTCAAGAGAAGAGGAGATACCAGCTTCTCTTCTTGTTTTCTTGCTGGTTTTCAACATGTAGTCTCGGAGATCACCGCAAAACAAGATTGTCTGTCTTGTTTGCAAGAATAACACCTCTACCCACAGTTTCCTCTGTGCCCTTTCACCTGCACTGCTGCAGCCTGTGTGGAGCATGCTGATGGGATGTGTGTCATATTTAGCCTCCCTCACAAAGATTATCTTCAGCCAGATTTCGATCGCTCTAATGCTTTTTCTCACATTTGCATGTCACAGCAGCATATGGGCCAGTCTGCTGAAGACTGTCAGTTGTACATGCAGATAAACTGATTTACAGTTGCACTAATGTTCAAGGAAATTCCAAGCAGATAATGAAGTTTGTGTGGAATACTAGCAAAAATAGGGTGTTCCTTAGACATAATACATTTAGTATTATTAATTTGGTGAGGATATTAAGAATGTTAATACTAAAATATCTTCTGAAGCATCATTACAAAAGAAGTAATTCAGGGAATACTAGCTTGAATGTAAATCTACTTTATGCAAGTGGAGAAGAGTTTGATTATCTTTCTTTCTTCTCTCCAAACCATAGCTTTTGTCAGGAGTGATAAGCCAAAACTCTTCAGGGGACTGCAAATCAAGGTAACCTAACTTTTTTTTTATTTGGGATGTTAGGAAGAATTAAGCTTGGTGGAAACAGTACTCCTGTGGATTGTTCTTTATTTGCTGATTAAGTAATCCTCTAGTAGAAGACATATATTTATATTGCCAGTATAAATCTTTATGAGTTCCTGCTGCTCATATTAATTAGTTTATTGCTCAGTAACTGTTTGGTACCAATTCTTTGTTGTTGTTGGGGTTTTGGGGGTTTTTTGTTTTTCATTTTAATCCAGGAAAAAATATACTGGAAGCCATAAGTAATAGCAGATGGGAAAACAATGTGAGGAATGCTTGCATTCTGTCCTTACTCTGTTGATATCTTGGATTTACTCAAGCTTATTCTGCCATAGTTTCGCTTTGTACGGTTCTGTTCTCCCCTCATTTTCTGAAGAAGCTGCTGTTTCCATACAATCAGTGATTTCTAGATTATTTTTACTCCTCACTCTCAGAATTTCCTTCCTGTGTTCTGTAATTCTGTTTTTCTTTATAGTCTTCAAACATTCAGCTTTATAGAAATGCATGTACTGAATGGTGTTTCTTATGGCTTGCATATATGCAAAGCTGCACTGCCTTAAACTCTAGCAATTCTTTGCTTTCAAGATCTAGTGTAAGACTTCACCTTCCCCTTAAAATCCTGAGTGAACTTCCAGCGTACTTCAGTTATACATCTTGATTCTTACATCTTGTGCTCCCATCTCTATTCACCAAATGGCACCATCTGGAATCACTTTATAGCTATGCATGGCTGCAATAAGTGATTTGTCTTCTCAGCAGCAGATTCCATCTAAAACAGATTTCCTCTGTCTGTCTCATGCATTCATGTCTGTGTCCTCCAGTTTCTTTCAAAAGCTTTCTCTCTTTCTGCATGACTGACTGTTTCATTTTTATTTTAAACTTTGTAGCTGTATTGAACATCAAAGCAGTCTGGACTACAATTGGTATAGCACACTACCAGAAAAATATTAGTGCAAATGGATCTGTATTTTACAAGACTGTTGGAAAACGGGTTAGAGATGCCACTAACTTCATTAAGTAAAACCAGCTAGGCTAGCTCAATAGGGTAAAATAAAATACTTCTGGAGAAATCTTTCTATAAACTTAAATGGTTAGAGCCTTCTAATACTGTTAAAAGCTTTTATTTGCATTACATATTTTGTGACTTGGTGAGTCTTCAGAAGCATTAAAGTATTATGTTACCAGCAAAGCTGAGCAGGCACAGATACAACACAGCAAGAAAGAATGTGATTAAATTAGAAATTGGTAGTAGAACTTCAAGCTGTTAAAGTAACCAGAAATTTCTAAAATGGTAAAAAGGCTATTGATTATATAAAAAAAAAAATCATTCAGCTGCTTGATTCAAAAACCCAACTTCAGCAACTTAAAACAATTGAAGTAGAATACAGTCTTTCAAACCTAGGCTTATGGCATTGCCCCCCTGCATATGCATTAGCTTGTGTATTGGGCCAAGGAGAACAAGTAGATGATGTTTCTCACATACACACCTCCTAGACAGCTCCACGCTACCCCTTCACTTGACTTGTTTCTCCACTTCCCTTTCTTTGACATTAAATGCAAGTCAGAAGCCTGTACTAAAGCTGTTTCCTACCTGTTTTATTTAAGGAAGGTAACTCTGTTCTGGTCCTCATAAGCATTTACTCCTCTTAAATTAATGTGTTTTCATTTCCTGTGAAATGAGGCCTCTTTGTCCCTTATGCTTTCATCTTTTCTCCCACCCTTATTCGTTAGAACTACTCAAGAAAGCATCTAATCCACAGCTGCAAACACTGGCCAACTCCTGCTGGTGGAGTGTGCAACTTACAGCATCTCTCTGTCTTTAAAGCTTCAGTATGGTGTCTCCCCTCTTACCCGTTCTTCCTTTGCATATGCACACGCACACAAACTCTAGCTTTGAACATTTTCTTCTCCTTTGAATCTGAACAGTAGGTGAAAACATATTGGAAGAGAGGAGGTAGCAGCATAGGAAAAAAAAAAAGCTGAAAGACTGATCTGATAAGCTTAATTTGATTTTTATAGATTTGTTTTCTTCAGGAAAAGTAGAATACATTGTTGTTAAACACTCTAGTAATGAAATTCATAAAATCAGATCAAAATACGTGGCACTGGAATATTTATAGCATTGAGCATTGTCAAGAACAACGTCTGTTTGTTTTTTAAGAATTCTAAGCTTTAAAAAGCCAAAGCTTAGGTTGATTTCTTAGCATAAATTTTACTGCCAAAGTTTGCCCAGAATACTCAGATGTAATTTAGTGCTCTTTTCTTAAGTATTCATGGTGTCACTCTGGTCTTTTTACTATTTGTGCTTTGACATCTTTTTAACTGATGTAAATCAATTGGAGGCTGGGGGGTGAGTGTTAATATGGAGAATGCATTTCCAGCCCAAGGTAGCTGACGTGGTTTGGTTTTGGTTTTTTTTTTTCCCCTGCAGTATGTGCGTGGTTCTGATCCTGTACTAAAGCTGCTGGATGACAGTGGGAACATTGCAGAAGAACTGAGCATCCTCAAGTGGAATACAGATAGTGTGGAAGAATTTCTAAGTGAAAAATTAGAACGTCTATAAATCATTGCTTGCGGTCCTCTTTCCTTTTCATGTTTTGTCGTGGTAATCTTCTGTGTGCTACAATTGAAAAAACATTCCGGCTTCTATATTAATTTTAAAATATCTGTTGTGCTGTACTAAACATCTTGTAATAAGAAGGGGAAGCTTCAACACACATATCTGACAAGTTGACAAACAGAATAGCTTGTCTTCTTAATATATTTCAGCTCTTAATGCATTTATCACTAACAAAATTTTTTAAAAGTTAATTATGCAAATATCAGTTTGTTATAATTGGACCTGTTTTTACAAATGCTCTTAAAACTGAAGAGCTTCAAATAATCCAAATGATTACCATGTTTTTTGTCTGCTGCTGTTTATAAGAAAATCAGAACCAAATGCAATGTACTATCTCCCAAAGAAATTTGACTGCTAATGCCCTCTTCTTTTTTGTATTGGAAATGTCCTTTTTATAGAAGCATTGTTTATAGTGAGTATCTAGTTCACAGGTTTTGAAGCTGATGGAGGAACTCATGCTCTGGTGCTGTGACACATTTAGTAAGTACACTTTAGTGAAGACTACATAGAAAACCTCTGAGGTGTATGGAAGTCAGATGTCAGGTGTGCTTTACGTTAAGTGTTTTGCTTCAGAAAACATGAGATATAAGTCTTGAAAAACCTTTCCTTCAGATTTTAACAAGTTTATTGGAAGTCTGTTGATCAAATGAATTTATAAACTGTTCTTTTTAAAATGTTTATTTTTCTTTCTCTGTTGAAATTTATGTGAACAGGGAATATAGACAGTATATATGGTAATGAGTCAAATCCATTATAACTTGTCAAGTTTTTTCCACTTAAAGTGAATAAACACGGTAAGCAAGAACGATGTGAGTTTTTTTCTGAAGTCTAATTAGCAAGTAAGTCTTCCCTTTAACTACTTCATGCACACCAGTTTTTGATTGGATAGATGTTATGCTATAGCCTGAATTCGTACTCAGTTTTTCTCTTCATGTATAATTCTAGATCCCAATAAATTTCTCTAAAATTTACAGATTTTACTCCCAACTTTTAGGAAGAAATCATCAGCTTCATAGCAGAACAGTAAACTTGGGACTGAGACCACACTAAATTAGCAGAAGTAATACACTAAGGTCATTCTTTAAGCATAGCCTCCTGAGTTTCTACTCCTGAAGTATTTTTATAAACTCTTCTTTCTAAGGTGCACACAGCGAGGTCACATGATGTTATCCTCACTGGTCTCAGTCTCACTCTGTGCCTTTCACTCTTCTTCTTGTAAAACATGCTGCTTATCTCCCAGATAACTTAGTGTGGGACAGCTACAATAGTGGTCACCACCGTCTTAAAGAAATATGAACTATACGCAGAAAGCACAAATCTTTGCAGCTGGTGCTAATTTATCAAACATGGATTTGTTCTTGGGACATGTGATGTATTAGTCAGCAGATCAGCTACAAGCAAAACATGTGGCATGACAACACAGTATTTTGGTAGTAAAAATATGCTGCCATCCACTGGTCTTTTAATATACTGACTATATCCCATACTTCTCATTCCTCTGTTTGCCAACAAGGGATTTCAGTTTCTGTGTTGGTGATTTATTATTCTGTTTTAGCAGACTTAACCTCATCCTTCTCTCCAGCCTTAGGTCCTCTTTACCATTCAAAAGAGGGATTGTTTGCTTCATTTGATGTTCACCAAATATGTCTCTCTGCTTCTTTCTCAGTATTTCTTCCTTCCTTCTTAACATGATGACC
The DNA here is from genome assembly GCF_965140245.1 of Athene noctua. Taxonomy (NCBI): domain Eukaryota; kingdom Metazoa; phylum Chordata; class Aves; order Strigiformes; family Strigidae; genus Athene; species Athene noctua. Next base: position 17,230,997 of record NC_134041.1, on the reverse strand, counting down.
AGAGGGTTTCTGAGCTTCAGCCTCCATTTTCTTTACATGTCTTCCTACTACCAGCCCACTACTTCCCTACACAAACTTCCTCTTCTAACACCGGGTCCTTCACTCCTGCTCTTGCTTGTCTTTCACAGAAGCAGGGAACTCACTCTTGTACCAGGAGATAACCATCCTGTAGTGGAGAAGGATGACAGGTCAAAGAGTTTCTCTTCCAGCATAACTGGCTTTTATGAATGCAGTCCCAGTAGTGTTTCTGAAGCCTTTTACCTTTTCCAGGACTGGTTCCCACTTATTTTCATCAAGGAGACTGGACATGATCCTTTCTCCCAGTTTTCCTCCCTAGGTTCTTGATTTGCTGATTCCTATTTTATATATTCATCTTCTCTTGTAATACAGATATTTATTCCCTTAGCTTAAAAGCAGACACAAGGTACATCCCTGTATTTCCCTATATATAGGAACACATCAGGAGTCTTCTGTGATTCTGTTACTGAGCTGCTGAGCCCTGAACCTACTCAATCTGTTAGCCTCTAGCAAAAGCTTTACCAGTGCTTCTTGACCTGTTGCCTGTTCTCCATGCTGTTCTTGAAGTGTCAAATTCATCCAATCCTTGCTTTATTCTTTCATTCTATCCCTTAGATGATACTCAGGTTCTTGGCTCTACAGACACATGCTAGGAACATTTAACATTCTGGCAGAACTGAGATGGGCTTTGTGCTAAAAGAGGCAGTTGGAGTGGGGAGTAATTTCTTTTGGAAATTCTTAAGTTTCTATTTATCAGTGTGGGGTTTTTTTTTCCTCCAGTCTGCAGCTGTGAAAATTCATAGAGCTCAAAAGGTTATTTTGGCTTGTGGCAATTAGCTACACAAAATATAAGGTTTAAAGCTCCCGTTTAAAAAGGAAGTGATTCATTTTTACTTATAGCCATGGTAAGTACCCAGTACTTCATGAAAGGCATTCACTCAGATTTATGTAAGAATTATTTAGTCTTATATAATGTTCTTGTTGTGCCAAATCTTGAGAGTGTTAATGAAAGGAAGAATAAAAGCAGCAAGCATGCATGACTGAGTTGAAACGTGAAGTGTCCATCTACCCCTTCTATCTTTTTAGAAGGAAAAAAAGGCAACTCATCTTGCAGGAGAAAGTATCAGTGCTTTTTAAAAAAAAAATAAATTAAAAAGTGTTGTACATTCCATTTTGTACAGAGATATGATATGTAGATGAATTTGAAGCACAGTGTACAAGCTACTTGGAAGGTTTCCTAGGTGCCTGCTTAGTCATAGATTCCTGCAATGTGAACAATATTATTGTAGCAGGCAAAAATCTGTTTTGGAGCTAAAGGAAACCTTCCAGCAAATATTAAAATCATGGAAAGAAAGTAAGTATTCAACTCAGTCTTTGTTTTATTGTTTCATCATACAGATAGAACGAGAACAGGTTGCCAACTTAATGAAGAGCACGCACCAAAAAAAAAAGTACGTGTTCAGAAACCTGGGCTCCTATTGAATATAATTTTTGTTTGAACCTGAACTGTCAGAAGCAAAGGAAATCTTCTGATGTTCTTTTTCAACCAGGGACATTAGCCCCCCCCCCCAAAAAAAAAAAAAAAAAAAAGGCTTTATTGTCGTTCTACTTCATTGGCATGGAAGCTGGATTTTTAGAGCTGCATTAGAACGTCTTTACATTCTACCCATAAAGGCAAACAGGCTCAAATCTAACTTAAGAGAGTTTCACGGGTGCCTTGCAAGGAACATAATTTGCTGGTTCTTGCAGTGTGTAAGGAAGGTTAGACAAAGAAAAAAATTTTCTTTGCTAAGGATGCTTTGACCACATAAAGTAAATGGACTTTGAAATTTGTCAAGTGGGCCTGAGAGGTGTCCATCAAATGCTAAAACACAGAATATTTATATCAATAGCAGCTAAAGAAAACATCGTCTTTAGAATTTGTGTGTTTTTCTTTAAATTGTTAACTTTAAGGCCCAACCCAGCTACACTGAAACAAATTTGCTCTCATGCCTAAGAGGAAGAGCCTAAGGGACAAGATAGCCAAGGAGACAAAGAACAGTTATGTTATTGAACACGTGTGGTTGAGAACACCAGCTTCCCTCCCAGATGCACTCTTGTAAAAAGTCTAAGCAGAGGGTAGCTGGAGAATATTTTCAGTATTTTTTTCCTTATCACTTGTTATAAAGGAGGGGCAGATGGAAACGCATTATGAAATTACTCACCTGATGAGCTCAGACAGGAGACAAGCTACAAAACCAGAGGGAGTATCCTTGCATTTATTGATTTTAAATAGGAACCATGGCACAGGCTGTCTCAAAGAGTACCTGAAAATCTGTTATGTTTTGAAATGGATTCCTGGTGCTGAATGAGGCTTATCAGCTTTGTTGCTGTCCAGGAAACAAGTTATCCAACTATGCGTGGCAGTTGCACCTCCGTACACTGAAAGCCTTACACACAGCAGCACTTGTATCCACTGACATACCAGTTAAACAAAGCTTCTAAACATTAATGCAGTAAGTCTCTCAACACGCAACCAAGATCAGAAGAGTTGACCATGATTTACCTTTGCATCAAGCAAGCACTTTTGAATCATAGTTCATTTTGTCTGCTCTCTGCCTGTGTTGTCAAACATAATTGTTTCAAAGCACTTGTGACAGTCCCAGGTGAACAAGACAGCCTAATGCATGAGCTTTGCATAGACAGTGGTGACATGCATACCCTCATATGGGTATTGTTTTCCTTGAAAATACACACCACACATATATTCTACAGTGGCCCGGTACAAAACTGTATTAATGACATATTAATAGCGCATTTTTTTGAAGTTTCTAGCAATATCAGTATTTTATCCTGACAGCCTTCAGAGGCCATATATGCCTAATACAGTTGAAACATTCTGTAGAAAGGGAATTGATCCTAGTGCACAGGAGTTCAGTTGGAGTTGCCAATACTTGCCAGCACTTTGATGGTGGTAAGTTTGGGTAGGTCTGTACCACATCAAAAGATAGGTAAGAGTACATGTTGTGCCTTGGAAAGTTATAGTCTGAGCAGCTTCAAAAAAATAAGACACACTGGTATGAGCATCATTACAAGCTATAAAGTGTATTCCACAGTTGCCAAGCCCACATAATGCAAGTTTAAACAACATCTTTGCTACAACGTGCTGCAGTCATGCCTTTAGTGCTGCAGCTCTGTCTCCCTGAGGGTTACCCATTCACTGAGTTCAGACTGAGAGTAAGAGCAGGTCAATTTTGACTAGACAGAAAGTTACATCCTTAGCCATTTCTGGAATACAAAGATACTCTTTGAACATCTTCCAGAAGCAACAACAAATAAATGAACATATTAGCAATTGAGTAGGAGAGGAAAACAATTTCATATTTTCATAGGAACACTTACCTGGTTTTTATTTAGTAGGAACAAGGGCATGAACTGAAGGCAGCAGGGCAGTAACAACTAAGCAGTAATTTGAATAAGAATAAAACTGTTTAGTAAAAATCAATGGATAATACAAAACTATGAAATGGTATTTTCTCATAACTAACTCAGGGTTTCAATCTCAAAAGGGTTTTAATCTCAAAATAACAAAGATTTGTACACAAAGTACAAATTTTTCTTAGTTTAAAAGCCATGCTTAATTTACTGCTACATTAATTACACAGGCTTTCAACACATTAGTATTTTAAAGAAAAGTAGTTGTATGTTCGTGTGACATACAAAATACATCCCAAAAAGGTAAGAGTTAACAATCAAACTAGCAGAATCAAACTCCAGAGACTGGGATACTTCTGCTTTGTCTTAGTTTTAAGTCCCTGATTTACTCAGCAGCAGCAGGAAAGCAATCACTCCAGTGAGTCAACACTGTAACGGTGTTACAGCATGAGTGTCTTAGTATTCTTCCCCCAATATTACTCTGGTGAAATCCCACTGTAAGTCATGCTGGATGGGATAGGAAGGAGTAAATCAGTCTTACTGTAAATCCACAAATTCATCTAAGAATATATTTCCTAGTTCCTGTATAGTGGAAATCCTCAGAGGAGGCTGTGTTGGCATTTGCTATATAGGAATAACTAGATAATGGATTTACAGTGTAGAAGTCTTAATGTTTCCAAAATTATTCACTACAGCAGTTCCTTACCTTGACCTTCTCTGCCAGCATCCAGCACTGCAGTACAGTACATACCGTGGAGCTGGGAATACATCCCCTTGGAGCACAAAAGAAACCATGTCTGAAGTCAGCAAAGGCTGCATTCATGGGCGAGAACAGGGAAGAGAACACTCTTCTACCTACTAGGTAGATGGGGCCCAATAAGATGCCTGGTTAAAAAGGGCATAAAAGAATACTTCATCTTTTCTTTTAGAAAGCTGTGCATGGGAATGTAGTCTACATGGTGTGTCTCAGTAACTGTGGAAAAATGGTTCCACAGTACTGGGGATAGCTGCAGAACCTGCATGCCAGGGTGCAACCACTATTTGGGAATCCCACAAAACACGAAGGAAGCAGGAAGATACTGGGACTGCACACCTTCATGGCTTAGAGCAACACGACAGTGTCTTGCCAGGTAACCTGAATCAGTCTCCAAGAAGCCCAAAATCAGGAATATGAATGGGTAAAACCTTAGAAGAGAATCTCAGTGGTACCTAAAAGGTGGAAGACTTCTGGCCTTTGTTTTCTGGGATATAGTCTTAAAGGTCAGCTCAAAATTCTTCCTTAAAAGTACTTCTAGATGCCTCCCTCAATAATATTAATACCATTATTTCCAAGTTTTCTATCCTGAAAAGATACTGGAAGATGTTCTCCTGATGATGATCCTGTGAGGTTGGATTTAATTTGGTTAGCTAAGAGCCTTTCTGAATCCCCCTCTAAGATTGAAGTGAGACTGGTAGGAAAAGCACATCATTTAGTATTGCTCTTGGGTACCTGGGGCCAAGCTATGATTAGGAAGGCAATTTACATTTTGGTATAGTCTTAATTCTTTTTAACCCAGTGTTATCTTCATGTAGTTATTTCAGTGGGACAGTGGCTCAAACCACAGACTAGATCATTCCTCATCTTAAATATGAACAGAGAAAAATGGAAATTTTTACATACATCCTCTGTTGGAGGATGTATGTAATTTTAAGGCAGGATGTCTGTTAAACCTATCTCTAGGTTACAGTTCCTGACTAGGGTAGAAATTCTATGGGCAAACACAGATTTTTGGTGCAGGAGGATAAGCAGAGAACAGAATAGTTAAGATAATTTCTTACTCCACCTTTTCCCCCTGCATTCAATGACTTAATTTCTCCAGTGTTACTCCACATTTTAGGCCCTCTGACCTGGTTTCTGGAAAGCACTGATCTTTGATAAGGAGAGGTCTTGAGAACAGACAGGCACATCTTTAACAGGTTTAGGTAGCTGATGGTGAAACACCTCAGAGCCTCTGTACTTACCCAGTGCAGCCAGCCTCCAACCTGTAGAGTTTCCAGCCTGTATGACTTAGTGCTGCCAGCTTATTTTTTCTCCTCCTGGGTCTGACAAAGCAGAGCTGTTAATAAGGTGACAAATGGCAGCTTCCCTCCACTCCCAGCAGTGAGGAAGCACCCGCATTAGTCAGCGATGCATGCCCCAAACTAAACAGCTGTGTCTCCAGAGTGAAGTCTTAGTAATGCTTTTGTTAGATTATCTGCATCAGTCATAGAGTATCTACTTTGATGACTTTTCTCTTCTGAACTCTACCACCCCCCACGCCATATGTATCCCTGTGAGCCCGCCCAGGCTTCCCCTACGCAGAAAGTCCCTGAGGGCTCGGCACTGGTGAGGCCGCACCTCGATTCCTGTGTTCAGTTTTGGGCCCCTCACTACAAAAAGGACGTTGATTACTCGAGTGTGTCCAGAGAAGGGCAACAAAGCTGGTGCAGGATCTGGAGCACAGGTCGTACGAGGAGCAGCTGAGGGATTTAGTCTGGAGGAGGCTGAGGGGAAACCTCATTGGCCTCCACAGCTCCCTGAAAGGCGGTTGCAGAGAGCTGGGGATGAGTCTCTTTAACCAAGTAGTAAGCGATAGGACAAGAGGGAATGGCCTGAAGTTGCACCAGGGAAGGTTTAGACTAGATGTCAGGAAGTATTTCTTTCCAGAAGGGGTTGTTGGGCGTTGGAATGGGCTGCCCAGGGAGGTGGTGGAGTCCTCATCCCTGGAGGGGTTTAAGAGTAGAGTCGAAACAGCGCTGAGGGATGTGGTGTAGTTGGGAACTGTCAGTGTTAGGTTAATGGTTGGACTGGATGATCTTCAAGGTCCTTTCCAACCTAGACGATTCTGTGAATGACCAAGTGCCACTTTCAACCTTGCTGAAAGGTCGCTGAAGGGATCGTAACAAAGAAGATCCATAACCTGATTTACCCTTTGTGTGGAACAGGCAGAGGTGTGTCAGCACCTGTGGGACTGCTGCCTGGTGACCTCCCGACTTGGCCTGGACCTCTGCCATCCACAGCATCTCCCTTCTGAAGGCTGCGCTGCCACCCTGTTCCTGACACACCAGAGGCCATGGCCCATCAGAACAGCAAATCCATAGAAACTAAATCAAAGCAGAGTTTTTACTTCTTAATCCTGGCTGCAAAGATTCAGGATTTCCCAAAGAAAAGCATGGCAGCTGTCAGTGGCCCTCAAACAGATTTGCCAGGCCAAGAAATAAGCCTTATGGATCATTTCTGCATCTCTGGAACAAAAGGCAGATCCTGCCATCAGGCAAAGAACATATTACTGTGACACAAATATTAGAGGACGTTTAACACCCAGACAAAGAGGAGTGTGTGTATATATAAAGGGAGAGAGCGACTTTTATCTGCACTCCTTAGCAGGCAGCGCGGCCCCGCTGCAGGCTGCCTGGCGCCATCGTGCCCGCCCTCACTCCTGCCAGCAGCACTGACCACCACAAAGGGGACTGGTCTCCACGGCAACTCAGGGTAATGATTAATGTCAGGCTGACACTGACACATTCTCCTAAGGTGATCTGAGAAACAGAATCATGTAAGGAAGGGGGTGTAAGAGTAGGCTTTTCTTGCTTCCTTTCTTTTAAATAAAAGGTAAATCTAAAGGGACATTCAGTTTGCTTGTCCTAAGCTTCGTAGCTGTGCATGGCTGCAGCCCTAGTCAGCTGCAGCCTCACCAGCTCACCCTTTTCATAGTTTACTGACAGATTCTTCACCCTGAAACTATTTTATTTATCATCATTCATCATTGTAACAGCTGGGTATTGCCATTAATTATTTCTATGACAGTGAAATTCACCCCTTAGGCCTAAGGTGAGCATTGCTGCTGTTCACTATTCTGGAAAGCCACAAAATGTAATAATACTAGGAGCATTTGTTCCTCCATTTCTCACTTTTTTGAGGACTGGGCCCCAGCCAGGTCCTGCTCAGGATGGGAGTGTGGTGACAAGGACTGACCCTGCTCTTGGCAAAATGCAGACTGCCACCTGTGGATTACTACACACGGGTGGTGCCGTGGCTCTGCCAGGGCTCTGCCCCTTACAGGTTTCATGAGCCTGAGCTTCTTTGGTTTTAAGTTCAGATACACATAACCATATCCCTCCTGCTTTTTAGCAGATAGTTACTCTTTAAAATGTACTCACAAGGAATATCACTCACAAACTGTGAATCTGTATTCAGTGAGAAATTTTACTCCAGTTTAATTTTGCATCTTTGGTTACAAAATCAGAGGGACAACATCATCAATTCACCTCAAGCTGAGCATTAACAGTGTAAACCAGGGATGGAGAAAAGGGCCATTTTGACCATGAAGACCACACGTGCATGACAGATATCATGTCTGTACTGGAGCAGCACAGTTACAGACATCTCTCATGGGTTACTTCTAATGACAGTGTTAGTATATAAATTCTGCATTGAAACAGGCTACTGAAACAGCCACTGAAAAACTGTCTGGATTAATTTCTGTGGCAGAGTTTCATGTGATCTAAAGTTCACCATCCAGTTAAGAATTGCTGTCAGCAGACAAATTCTATACATAGAAAGTCACATATGTGAATGGCCCTGCAGTAAAGTGTCTGAGCGACATGTTGCCTATTACCAACCTTCTCTTGTTCAGGCACCAAGCAAAACCCCCACGGACAGAGAGCCTTCCAAGGGGCAGAGCCTGTCAGCATGCCTCTAAGGAGTCTTCTATTGACAGAGGAGCACAGTATGAAGATGCTGGCATTTTAAGTGGTTTCCAAAATGCATTAGTTATGGTGTCTCTGAGGAGAAGGGAGGCTGTTTGCCTCTGTGTTGAATGTCAGTGTTTGTGAGACAAGCAAAAGTTGTGATCTTGTTTGAAGCGGTATCATTTCAAGAATGACTTAAAAAATCAGGTAAGAACCTTCATCTAAGGTCAGAAAGCTGTGAGACTTTCTGAAGAGAATTTTCACTGCTCTTTGGTGCCACTGATCACCTCTGTGTACATTAGCATGGGACAGAGGGAGAGGATTACAGAGCAAAAGAGCTGGTGCTGAGAATCCCAACAGTTACATGATAGCACATTCCAGGTGTGCTCCTAGGGAACATCTCCCACTTTCATTTCCCATTAAAGGAACCAGACCACATACTCTAAGATGACATGAACCAAAGCACACTAAGGACAACTGGGAGGTTCACATCAAAAGCACACACTCACTGTGAACCAAAACACAAATGCAGACAAACAGTGTCCCTTCCCAACTCCACAGTCCAAGTCTGCCTTCCTCTGAGCACAGCCATTTGACAAAGAACAGGACTGATCCCTCCAGATATACATTTAAGGATGGACACCATTGTCACCATTGTTCGTGGTCCTACTGTGTGGTTTTAAGAATTATATTTAGCAGATTTGTTACACTGGTATTTTCTGCAGAATTGACAGGATGACAAGCAACTACAGTAATCACCATTGAGACAGAATCAGCATTTGGCAGCAGTGCTACAGAGTGGGCTAAAATAACACACTGTTCTCCACTTTTTTTCCAAATGGTTACTGCTGCAAAGCAGCTAGCATTTAATTCCATCCAGCAAACACCTTAGAAATATACATAATCTGAATGTACAAACCATCCCACTCGCATAGGCACATTTAAAAGGTTTGCTGGACTCAGACTCATAAGTATGCTATCCCTTGAAAGTGCAAAGAATAGAGACATCAGCATTTTTTTTAAACTAGATCAAATAAAGGTTAAATGGAAAATATGCAGTATTTTGCATAAACTGAGAGCAGTTCAATAGAGCACAGAAACTAATGCCACTGGTTCTGGTCCTCTATGGTCAGAGAAGCCTACAGGCGCTGCTGGGACAGAAAGTATCTGGAAATGTCCAGTCTAGGAAGAGCTACCATCTATACAAGTTTCACACACACAGTGGTTGAAGTTTCCAAGAGAATTAAATGAAACTACCTGCACACCTACTCAATACTCACCTGGCACCAAAACTTAAATAACTCTCCAGTCAAACTCTATATGACGCATTAAAGACATTAAATTACCAGATTAACCAATCACACACTATCCATGAACTCACATTCAACCAGACTCCCCTTATCTCTAATCTTAACCAGTCTCCTTATTTATTCTAACAGCCATTCCATGCAAAATTTAGCTGAACACTATTTATCCTTAGACATGTCTTTAAATTCAAAAAATAAAAAAAAAGGAACTGTGTGATCTAAAGACTTTTTTACAAGATTAACACAATTATTGAAAAGCTTTTTGTTCCTCCCTTGTTACCACAGATTTCTCTAAACCTCTCAGCATATTAACAAACACATGCTACCTAATGATCCCGACTGGGATTGCAACTGGAACCACAGGGTTTCCACTGCACACTGACAGATGGAGTTTGGATTTTGGTTTTCTAATCATTCATTTCTCACCATCCATAGCCCTACAACTTCTTACCTTCTTGCTCACCAATAATGGCAGGGATTGAGCCTGTCTGGGAAGCTGGAAGGAGGAAGAATCTGCACTTCCAAGAAGCCATCTCCTGCGGCACAAATGGTGCAGAGAAACTTCAGACTTCAGTTGTACAGCAACGGAGCAGGTCTGGTGGAGGCAGGACTCGCCTTTTGGTTCCTGTCATTCACAACCACAAACTCAAGTGCCACCAGCTGTGTGAGCTCAGTCAAGTGCGACTTGGAAAAGCTTTAGGGTAGCCATGGTAACTTGTAGAACTTCACCTGATGCACTAGAGTCACTGTATACTGCTTTTGAGATATTATAAATACTCATCTCTAGAAGTATCTTAGTATTAAAATCTAAAGGCTAGAAAGCTTTGAATTAACAGGGGAAAAAAAACCTTAATGACACTAGCAGTTATTCTATTAGCATAGGGCAAATACGTCTGTTCTGATCTAGGCTGGACCCTGTCTACTTCTCTGTTCCCTGAAGGGCTGCCAGACCTTCTCACAACTGATACCGAACAATTTTTTCCTCTGTTTTTGGGGTTGGTTTTTTTTCAAACACACTGTCCAAGAACCAAAGAAACAGAGCAAAATGAAAGTTTGGCAAAATTATAAAGTAATGTCAAGGTCTTCTCTCAAGACAAGTGAGAAAGAGTTCTATCTGAAGTAATTTTTACCTCTTGCTAATGTGAGCACAGCCCTTGAGAGGTCATCTCTGAGCCAGCCTTTCCATGAGGATATAACTAAGACACAAGCCATCAGGAAACAGGAGGTTCAATCACCATATCACTAAGACAACATGGATGAATCATCCCCCATTTCTGTGCTGCAGTTTCTCCCAGGTGAACAGAGACAATGACACCTTTGTCAAGGAAGTTTATGATCAGCAATATGGAGGCATTACACTGAAAATAACAAATAGTTCGTCTGTAGGGGGAACAGAATTCAAAACCCAGAAACTCTTCTCAATGGAGAAAAACCAATACTATTTCCACTGGATGGTGTGTAAAGGTTGATGTGGGAAATGTGAAATTAAGCTTCAGTGTAATTGGCCTTTCCCTTTTCCAAAAATGCATAAAACAGAACTCCCTAAAATCTCCAAAAAGGGGATTTCATAATTATGGAAACTTCTAACATACAAAAAAAACCCCTATTTGTGAGAATTCTAAGGTATATCAACATCACTGTTGAGTATCTAGAATTAAAAGCAATTTAACTCACAGAAGTAAAACTGGAAGATTATTTCTGGTTTCAAATGTTTCTCCTTTTGAAGAAGCAATTTCCTAGCTCATTATTACAATTCCAGTACTTTTGCTTCTGCCTATAACTGTGTAAAGACATTTTAAAGCTTTAATTCATTTTGCAATTCTAAATAGCTTCCCTTAATCGCTCATGTCAAACACCTATTTCATGTTTTTAAAAAATTTATAAAACAATTCTGTGCTGTCAGGAGGAAAAAAATTCTTAGCAATCAGATTATTAACTGCATGCAAGCTCCCCATGCTAATGTGTTTCCTATCGTTCGCTTCTGGCAGGAAACTATTTATAAAAGGCATAACATTCATACAGTAATTTAGTGTTTGCATTCATGGTACATGTTCTTGCCATTCCCTCAGCTCAGGTACAGAATTCATCCAGCTACCCCATTTGTTTGGAGGGGTTCCTCACTGCCAGATGCCATGCTGAATGCTCCATGTCACCTAACAACGGTAAGGGCAGTAGCACAGAAGACAGCTGAGGTTGTGTCTGTCAGCTTGACTGATGTCTTTGCATTTTCCCCAAACACAAATTCACATGGCTAAGTGAAACTAACAAGCTTGCAATGTACTGCCTTGTACTTCCATTAATAGCTGTGTGATTAACTGGTTACAGCCCATTATATTACAACATACCCAGTTAGGAATTCAACTTAAAGAAAAAGGAAAAGGATCAGGATTGGGCTGCAGGCCAAGTTTAGCAAGGATTTTCAGCAATTCATAAGGTAAATGAAACAGAGCAAAAAGAAGGTCTGAGATATGGGGATTCAACTCTAGTCTTACAGGACTCGGTAGACCTTGACCCTAAATAAACGTACACATTTGGCAGTCCATGGAAAATAAGACAGCCTAATTCTGCAGTCCTTGTTTAGACAGCACTTTTAACCACAGTGCCAGAAAGGCAATGACTAACCTTCCATCACCTAATATAGGGACAAACATAATCTACTAACTCTCACAAGAGTTTTTGTTAAACAAGATTCCACGATTTAGTTTATTTATGGCTGATGGGGCTTTGATAACCATATTCCCTTTCCCAGAAGTATTTATTTTGGACCAGATGACTACCTGACCCTCTGAAAGACTAGCTTTGAATTGGGATAAGGGAAACCACAAACCTATTATCATCAACTACTGATTAGACATTTAAACATTAAATCCTTTCGTTCTAAGTTTAATGTGGAGTTGCATGGCTAGGTGAAGACATTTCACAAATTCTGAAAGATGGATTAAAATGTACAAGGTTGCAATGCAGAATTTCACAGGGCTTCACTACCTTCCACCAACAATTTCAGTCTCCATTTTTGGGGCACTGAAAATCTGTTTATGCTCAATTATTTTGTGCTGAGCACAAATGGAAATATTTTTGCCTGTACCTTCCAGGTGGAAGCATAACAGGACTCCTGCCAGAAATCTGAGTCAGAGAAGTAATACGATGACTTTTGAATGGAGAACATTTGTTTCATAAGCCTTTTGTATTTCTGGGTTGTCATGAGTGCCTTTCTGTGTACAACATTGAAATGGCAAAATCTTGGCGATTTTAACATTAAAACAAAGGAAGAAACAGTTTGTTGCTATTCCCATACAATTCCACAGTACTGCAGTACCTGGTTTAAACCCCTGACCACTCAATGTCAGTTTTTAAGCCCTCCCAGCGTTCAAGGTAGGATGAAGCACAGTTCAGCTATTCTATTTGATTCTGATGGTATTATGTGGACACCAGTACTGAAATTCTTTACAGTGAATAATACTTTTGATTCTGAAATTCCAGACAAGGTGTGAACACAGTACAGACATAGCCAGCCTAAGTCCTAACAAGTTTATATTTGTACTGTTCAACTAATTTCCTGAATTGCAATGTATTCTTGGCATGTTCTATCATTCAGAAAGCCCAGGCCAGCTCTTTGTAAAATCAGGAATACCCACATCTTTACTGTGCAAAATATAGATGAGGCCAATCCTGCCCAATTTGCTTTCCTAAGTCATCATATATAAATCCCCAGCTATGATGCTAAATGTACAAGTAAAGATCAAGCCTACCTCAATTAGACTATCAGTAAGCTACCAGGTCAGTTCAGCCCTCACCAAAGCTGACAGGAATTCTTTAATGTACAGCAAAGCAGGTCCTAAATATAGTTTTCCTCTAGATCTGTATGGATATAGGAGACTATATCCTGCACTAGAGGAACTTTTTGTACTCTACGCTGTAAGGAATTTATCATTCACATATCCTGCTGATTGGTGCATGTGGCCTGTCCTTCACTGCTCTTTTAAAAAAATCCACAACAGACTGTACTCAGGCTTTCTTCCAATACTACAGTCTTTAGGAATTAGTAATTCCTGCCTTCTTGAGCTGCTTGCATACTTCTAAATACCTGACCTTGTTTTGAGAGGGAGTTTTCTGAAAGTCTTGATGGTGAGTTCCATAGTGGATGAGGGAAAGGCTGCATATGTGCTCTATCTAGACTTGCGTAAAGCCCTTGACACCGTTTCCCGCAGCATTTTCCTGGAGAAAGTGCCTGCTCATGGCTTGGACGGGTGTACTGTTCACTGGGTAAAAAACTGTCCGGATAGCCGAGCACAAAGAATGGTGGTGAAAGGAATTAAATCCAGTTGGCGGCTGATCACAAGTGGGGTTCCTGAGGACTCAGTACTGGGGCCAGTTCTGTTTCATATCTTTATCAATGATCTGGACAAGGGGATCAAGTGCACCCTCACTCAGTTTGCAGATGACACCAAGTTGGGCAGGAGGGTTGATGTGCTTGAGGGTAGGAGAGCTCTACGGAGGGATCTGGACAGGCTGGATCGATGGGCCAAGGCCAATTGTATGAGGTTCAATGAGGCCAAGTGCCAAGTCCTGCATTTGGGTCACAACTACTCCACACAACGCTACAGGCTTGGGGAAAAGTGGCTGAAAAGCTGCCTGGTGGAAAAGGACCGGGGTGGGGTGGTGTTGGTCAACAGCTGGCTGAACAGGAGCCAGCAGTGTGCCCAGCTGGCCAAGAAGGCCAATGGCATCCTGGCTTGTGTCAGAAATGGTGTGGCTGGCAGGACTAGGGAAGTGATTGTCCCCCTGTACCCAGCACTGGTGAGGCCACACCTCAAATACCGTGTTCAGTTTTGGGCCCCTCACTACAGGAAAGACATTGAGGTGCTGGAGTGTGTGCAAAGAAGGGCAACCAAGCTGGTGAAGGGTCTAGAGCATGAGCCTTAGGAGGAGCGGCTGAGGGAATTGAGGTTGTTTAACCTGGAGAAAAGGATGCCCAAGGGAGACCTTATCGCCCTCTACAACTACCTGAAAGGAGGCTGTAGCGAGGTGGGTGTTGGTCTCTTCTCCCAAGTAACAAGCAATAGGACAAGAGGAAATGGCCTGAAATTGTGCCAGGGGAAGATGAGATTGGATATTAGGAAAAGTTTCTTCACAGAAAGTATTGTCAAGCTTTGGAACAGCTCGCCCAGGGAAGTGGTGGAGTCACCATCCCTGGAGGTATTTAAAAGACAAGTAGATGTGGTGCTTAGGGATGTGGTTTAGTGGTGGACTGGGCAGTGCTAGGTTAAGGCTTGGACTTGATCTTAAAGGTCTTTTCCAACCTAATGATTCTATGATTCTACAGGAAGAGTCAGACCTGGCAGTACACTAAGAAAGGAAGACAAACAAAGAAAAATATAAATTCAAGGCTTCTCTATATTCAGTATCCCCAGATATACAGAAAACCAGGATAATTATTTTAAGACAAATAAATGAGATGGTGTGTCCAGACAGATTCCTAGAAACTCAGACCCTGGGCACCACTAATCTAAAAATACACCACTAATTTGGTTCTGTTCAATATATTATGTCTTAAATGTATCTTCCAGTGATTACTGGCATCATGCCACAAAAGTTCTATATAAATGAGACTTCTTGTCATATTAAACCTTAAATTTTAGCATGGACATCTTAATATTTAAAGGTATAATGACTTCTGAAGAAACAGCAGAACCATTATGAAGCAGACCATATCCCCAGTGGATTCTGCTAGAGTACCTTGCAATGTACCTTGTATTTAATAGTACTGTGTAATTACCAGTACTTGTTGCAGTCAGCATATATTCTCAAATGCCTGTGCTTGAAAGGGAACATCAACATAGTGTCTGTGTTGTTGCCAAGTCTAAAAGCCAGATGGACAGACTGCTGACAGCAGAAACTTGTTGCTGGAACCAAGCAATCATGATCATAATCTTCTGGAAAAAGCAGCTATGTGTGTTGTACTTCTGATGATTATTCTGTGACATGATTGATTGAGACAACAGCAAAAAGCATTGCTGTGGGATATTAAAATGACAATTGGTGTTAAAAGTGGCTCTATGGATGCATCAGTGGAACCATTAAGGGTGGACAGAAAATGTGTCAAACTCACAGAATGAACTTTAATGAAACTGCCTGGTAGAAAGCATTCTTTTAAGAGGACACCAGAAAGGCCAGATGTAGTATATGAAAAACCACATTCTACAGAGATGCACTGAAGTTGTATACAGTACATCAAGCTTTTGTATTTCTAATTATTTTAAAGCACTATAGAGGCAAATGAACTAATTTACCGTATGTTATCACATACATGTAGGCTCCTAGAATACACTTCAAGTCACTCTTCTACAACCTCCCAGAAAGGACTGAGTTGAGATCTAAGAGGCTGTTATTCAGTGCTGATAATCAAACACTCAGGAATTAATTGATTTCTATTTAATATCATTTAATCCATTGATGCCTTATAATTAATTCCCAGATTAAACTCTAAATGTATTACTGATAGCAGAAGCAGAACAGTTTTAATGCTACCTCTTCCCTGGGCCAGATTTAGAAGTGGAACTGCCACATATGTTTCTTCCACCGAAAACAATACAGTGCAATTATGAAGCTGCATCATGTGGCCAAACTTAGGGTCCAATTGTACAGCTACCTACATCCAAAAAAATTCAAGCTATAACTACCATACGTATTTAATCTGATTCACTCTTATCATGTATTCTGCCAATGTTTTGTTCCAGAATACACCTATTCTTTTTCAATGGTTACTTACTGTAAGCCATATGCTAAGCATATACACAAACTCCAATTAGTTGCATGGTTTTGTCAAAATATCTTTAGGTTTTCCATTTGGTCATTTCCCATTTTTCTTCTCCCAAAACATCACAACCGTCTTTTGGAAGCTTCTGTTGGACATGGAGTTGCTGGTAATTGACTAAGCAGCTTGTAAGTAATATTCGCAAGTTCTTTTTTAGCAGAGCACCCACAGTTATTAAGCTTCACAGCTTTCAAATCGTCATATTACTGCTTTAGTCTACTGCTACAGTATCTGCATTGTATCAATAAAGACACTCTCCTTACAGTGTTCCTTAAAGGTATGGAATATCCTGACAACTAGAATATATGGGCTTAACTCTATCCTTTCTCGTAACTTCCATGATGTTCAATAAATTGCACATTATAGTAGTACTTGAGCTAGTGACACTGAAAAATTAATACGGCAGCATACTAGTTCACATACTGTATGTGAGACCCAGAGATGCTAGCTCCAACCTCAGAGGCAGTAGAGCTGAAATAACACAGCGCTGTTTGCGGGCTAATTATCCTTCCATTTCAGAAGACTAATTAGTTTTGGCAGAGCCCTGTGCTAAGTTCAATATCTTTGCACAGTCATGTACTTCATGCATATATTTCTTTCCTTCCTCCACCTTCCCACACACATTTGCCTGAATTAAGACACTATACTGATGGTTTTACCTGTAGCCAAAATTTCCATATGGTAGAGAATTCTGCTCCAAAATACAACACTACTCTAGAAAGAAACAGAAGCAACATAACAATTATAAAAGTCTGATGGTTTGCAAAAGGTCCAGATCAGAATTTCTGTTAAGAAACAGGAGTTACTTTTCAAGCTTAGGCTAAGAAAGCATTAAAATCAGAAATTATCGTAGAAACTATTTAAAGTTAGTATTTAGTTTTCTAAAAACATTCATTACTCACACTAATTATGCAATATATTATCCCATCTGCCACAAAAGCTGATAATATTTGATGCTTACTCAGGTTTGTTATAGAATATATATGAGATGGTTATTCTGGTTGAAATTGTCCAAAATCTTAGCATTAATTAGAAAAATTAATTAAAATGCCAGTAAATATAGAAAAAATGGGTAAGAATTGAACAGCAATTTATCCCACCCATGTACACATTCTTATGTATCAGTTCAGAAAGCACTTATCTTGCCAAACCAGCTATTAAATATAAGGTAATGTATATTCTACGCTTTTTATGTTTGAAATCTGATTTCCCAAATGTCTGGAACTTTTCATAGAGAGTTTTTCTGGCCTGGTTTACCTTTTTTCCCTTCTTTCAACCCATAAAGCTTGTTCTAAGAAAACAGGGAATTAACCAAAGAAATGAGAAACCCAAAGCCAGCTTCAGTTACCTTTGTATTTGTTGCAAAAATTATTGAGCTGGAAAGTAAATCCAAATAAGGCCCTTCAATTTCTTTTTGAAAGTTCCCCACAAAATAACAGTTAAAGAGAATGCGTTTTGGGACTGCCTGCAATAAAGTTCTATTTAATATACTACGTTAAGTTAAATGAACACTTTTCTACCAGCTTCCCTTCTCAGTGGTACAACAGAGAACTTCAAGATAGTTGAAGAAAACAGTAACCACTTTCTTTACTTAAGAGGAAAATTACTTTTGCTTTGAAATTAAACAGAAACTGAGAATACGGATTTGCAGTTTTGTTAGACTAAGGGATGAACTGCAACTTCTCTCACATATAGCTTAAGCTGCTGACATATAACAAAAAGTAATTTTGACTGCTGCCATATGTTGCCTTCACATAGCCATAATACTGTATTTCACTAAATCCCCACCATCTTTTTAAACGCTGCTCTGTAACATTTTATTGCATTTAAATAGGAAGTAAACAGTCCAGTATAGCAAAGAGTCAATTACCTTTTAAAATTATTTTAGATATTCTTAAATATTCTACAAATTAAGTCAAATGAATAATACTGACTTGAATCTAAACACATTTGATGGCCGTCCACATTAGAAAGGACTAGAGAAGACCACCACGGTGGTTAAAGTGTTCAGTCTTTTTCCTTCTAAACCACAGGGCTTTATCTTCCTACTAATTTTATTTAATGCATCATGAATTATTCATGGTTATTTCTAAATAATCAGTAATTATTACTATTGTTTCCTCTAATTTTTACATTTAACAGACCGATCCAATCTAGGATTTTCTTGGTAGCTACCCCAAGAAGGTTCCATTTTATGACAACTCAATGTATTTGTTTTAATGTAACCTCTGCGCTCTAAAAATGAAAGAGACTGTATCTGGAAGTGCAATTCAAAATAAAAATCATCACTTTTTAAAGAACCACATCACCTAAAGGAATACAATTTTATCCATCCCACTGAAGTAATGTGCATCATTGAAAGTTTCAACACTATGTGTTTGCAAGGACAATATTAAAAATTCTTTAAAGAATTTTCACTGCAAAGTTGCTAATCAGAAGGAGTTAGCTAAGCACCTGGTACCAGTGTTCCCTGAGAACTAAACTAGACTTCTGTAAATGTTGAATCTTCTGCAAGGAGAAACATTTCCTTCTCAATGGAAGGAATTTCCTTCAAACAGTCCAACACAGTTAATAAAATATAGTGGAACTTTAAAAGAAAAAAAAATCCCCTCAACCTATCCTTTCAACCTTTTTACTGCATTAAAAATCTGCTCTTTATGAAACATTAAAGGATGCAAGGTTTAGGAAAGGTTATTTGCAGATACTACTACCTTTGTTAACGCCATTTTTAGGTTCAAAACATTTTTTTTCCTTCCCACATATTTAAAGGAGGCCCTCTTACAAAACAAAAAAATGTAACTCTAATTAAATCCAATTAGAACATAACAATAAACTGTTGCATAAGAACTGTGAATGCAGATTTTCATTAAAACCTATAATATGAACAAATGTATGCTCATCTATAGAACTACTTAAATGTAAAGAGACAGTTTGTTAGCAAAATGCAGTGCTTAATTTAAGATAAAGGCTGACTTGCAGTTGAAAGAATCTTAATAATTACTAACCAAACTGAATTAGCCTCTTTTCTGGAAAGCAATTAAAGGGGAAAAAATACAAGGCAATACTAAAAACAAGTCAGAACATAAGTCACTAGCTTGTGTCAATCTACCTAGGTGCAGTTTAAAATCTCAACATACTAGCAATTTGCCTTAAATTTTCAGCAGAGAGATAACAACCGCTTACATTTTTCAAAGGTGATTAAATGCACAAGTTACTCAGTAAACAGCCATATATGCCTCAGCACATTTGAGCTCCACAAGTGGGAGGGAACAGAACCATGTGACCTTCTTTAAGGTTTATGTTTCACATTTGGTTTTGGTTATTCAAATAACGTGCATTACACCTGCATCAGTTCACAATAAGTTTATTTTATG
This sequence comes from Athene noctua, assembly GCF_965140245.1. Lineage (NCBI taxonomy): Eukaryota > Metazoa > Chordata > Aves > Strigiformes > Strigidae > Athene > Athene noctua. The sequence goes on along the minus strand of NC_134041.1, from coordinate 17,211,360 downwards.
AGAAGAAAAGCTTTGCCATTAATGAAAAATTTCAGTAGAAAACAGTACCTCCTGCTTTCAATCTAGATTACTCAAAAGTAGAAGCTTGTATTAGTGAAATCTTCAGTAGAAACAAATCTGTAGGAAACATGTTCTTGGCACAGGAAGTAAAAGCTTTAAACACATTAAGTTTGAATAGAGTATTTACCATGCAACCATGCTGGCAGAAAAGCCAGTCTGTAATGGCTGGTATTTGTCCCTCAAGACAATAACATGGAAGACACTTAAAACCTGCTTACATAACATTAATTGTATATAAATATGGTGTCGCCATAATTGACAGTCTGTATTGAGGCCAACCATCTAGTTTAGCAGTTCTAAATAAGTAATAGGCACTTTGCCTTTCTGATTTCCCCTTTCACCCATCAGCCAGTCTGAATCCATGCCAGGGATACTGTACACTGTTATCACCTAAAAAACAGAAACACATTATTATAACCTTGCCTGGAAGAAAACTAGAGTCTACCTTCATGTGATTTCCAAGGTCTCAAAATCGATACTAAATAGAGCAATCGTTAAATAGAGCATTTAATATAAGCATCCATGGAACATAATCCAGTGCTCATTAAAATTATTAACTGGTCCATAGAAAAGTAGATATAGTAGCATATTTTAAAGTCCCTTTTTTTCTGATGCTATTCTATTCATTACTGGGTTTTTTTCTATTATTTTTTATCTATATATAAACTTTAACAGGAAATCTAGAATGAAGTTCATTGGATCTTCAAGTGCATGATTGAAAGATAGATGGTGTTGATGAGCTACAGCTTAAGAGAGAACCTTAGGCCACAGCTTCTAAAAAAACAAAATTTGAGAACTTTTTTTGTGGATAATCTTCTTCAGGGTTAAGCTACAGTGACATTACTAGGTGGAACTCTATTCCAGCACCCTGCTTCATTGTATGGCTCTGCCTGCTTTGCAGAGGTTCTCCGACTTAAGAGCACAATTGAACTGGAATAGAAATAAACAGAGCACAACCACCACCATCAAAACAAGAAGTGGTTGTATTTTCATATTCTTCCCTTCTCTTCTTGTTTGAAAGACTAATTGAATTGATAACAGTGCTAAAGGCGTGGTAAAAAATATACAGCAGAATTGCATCTTGATTGCCTAGCAAATGTTCTTGCAAGCTAAACTGGTTTAACAAATGTTAACTCTCACTATAGAGTATTAGGGTATATAGGTACAGGACAACACTCTAAGAGTACAACTGAAGTTTAATTAAAAAATCAACTACACAGATTTCTTGATATAGCACATCTTAACTAGCTAGTCACAAGCATTCTGACTTTACTTTTAAATGATCAAGTCACATAGAAAACTCTTACCTCATCTGCAAGTAGTGATAATTCACTGCTGTTTGCAGCATCATAATCATAGAGAACTCTAGCTTTCCTGCTGCCACTTGATGACCTCAGTTCACTGATGCCTGAAGTAACAATTGAATTGCTTACTGAAGGCAACGAAGCAGAGGCTGAGGCCAAGACTGAGGGAGTAGAAACACTCTGCACAGGAGTTGAGGAAGACTGATTATTGTTAGAGAGGAAAGTAGATGGAAAGCTGTGGGAGAAGACAAAACGAAAAGACTTTTGAGTGAATCAGTACTACCTGGGGAGATACACATGTCTCCGTGCCCAAATTAGCATTCTTGCTTTCATCAACTACAGAATAAACACTAGCATACAGCAGTAATAGAACAGCACTGATATTTGTATAAACTTAAATAAAGATTTGTTCCTGACCTGTAGTATAAATCAAACCAACAGACTTTAAAAAGAAACACTGCCACCTTAAAAAAAACCTTGATAATAGCCTCAAAAAAAATAAAAGAGGCAAAACCAGGAAAGCACTGTTGGTCAGACTTGGTTCAGACTGTATTGTAATAAACATTTCTTTTGATAGCTCTGCCAGTAAAAGTAGTTTCCACCTCCTCCTGCTCATTCCTCACCTATGTGGCTGCACAAAAGATTGTGCTGGTGAACCAGATCAGGAAAATATAATGCAGGTTAAAAAGACAGCCTCCCTCTGACAGAAGAAAAAAATCCTCACAACTATTTTTGTAATCTAAATCAGCTTGTTGATACAGCTAGCTGCATGCTGTAAAACAAAAATATCTGTTATACTAAAGATGAACTTCTATAAACTTAAGCCCCGCCTTTCGAGGTCAGGCCAGCAGCAGTGCTTGCTAGACCCTTCCATTAAGTCAATTCAACTCATCAACCTGCCTGAAAAAAAGGGGGGAGAGTAGAAAAAAGTGTATAATCATCTACCAAGTTAATGAGCTGAATCACAAAAAACTGTGATGAGAGCTAGAGCAGATACAAGGGAGAGGACAGAATAACACGGCTGAAAAGTGGAAGGAGCGGGGAGGAGAGTAAAGCAGCAAGTGAAGCATGAGGAGCTGTGGGATCGGGTCACTGTCTCATGTCACTCTGACCTGCTGGGATGCAGCTCCATGGCAGACTAAACTCATTTATTTAGCAGTTGATGTAGTTATTCATTGTCATCTTTGCTGCCTTCCTTTGCTTCAACACTCATCTGATTCTACCTTAAAAGCAGGTCAGTGAAGATTTTGAAAAGTGGCAGAGCTGATGCAGTGAAAAAGGGTCAGCAAGTAGGAGTTAGACTGAGTCAGGATGATGTGGAACTGTGGCTGCATTTCCTTCCATTCTTTTGACAAGTCTACACATGAACAAGTCAGTCAATTCCCACACATAACTCTCCTCATCAGTCCTTCTACACAAACGCTTTTTCACTAACATCCAGGATGTGGACATACTACATGCCACCCCCTGCCTTTTTTTTTTCCCCACCTGTCAGAAAATACAATCTCATCTCATCCCTTCCCACCTATGCTCCCCAGTTAAGTAATGAAGATGCAGTTCAGTGACTACTTTAACCATATACATCAACATCACTGTATTCCCACACCCATGTCTGCAGCATTACTGATCCTCATATAATCATAAGAGGAGCTAGTTTAGGGAGCTGATGCAGGTAAAAACTGAATCAGTATAATGACTAACTTTTGGATTGTATGGCCATGAACACAGCTGGAATTAAGGCGTCTTAAATCTGTATCAGCTGCAGCAGTACTGCACACAACTTTACAGCTTCACACTATACTTAATCTGGTAAATTTACACTGCCACCAAACAGGGTGGCCCCACTCCTCTATCCCTTTATTGCACAAGTGTTCTTTCTCTGTCACTTGAGTCAGATCTAGCAATCTGTTGCTGAATCAACAGAGCTGATTCAACAATCTAATCTAATAAAAATCAAGAAGATTGCTAACTTTCAATCAGAACAGCTTGTTAAACATGCTCACCTTAGAGTTGTATCTGTTTTATCTGACTGAAGGCAAACAGCAGGAGTGTATTGTCAAGGACAGAACTAGCCCCTTTATGGTTAGACGGAATTGCATAACGAAACATTGGGTAGACTTTCAGGAGACCGTTGTGAGTTTAGATAGCGGCTTACCACCATAACAGGGAGGAAGTCCCACTTCCCGCTCTGACTTATCTTGACGTCATTTGATCATAAAGAGCTAGTTCAACTCACCAACTAGAGACTGTAACTCCACCAAAAAAGTGCTGTTGGGTTTTTTTTTCATTTGTCAGACCAGTTTTTTCAAACCAGTTCACCACGTTCCCAAAGCAGATCAAATGAGCAGAACAAAGGGAGGAAAAGCTAGACCCCACATTTTTCAGCTGTGCCTCATGATGTGTTTATTACTTGATTAGTTAGCATTCCGAGGGATTTAATTTTAAACGACAATCAGTTGTTTCTCAATATTGCTAAATTACTGTTGAGTATACTGCTAAACTTATTCTCGGCACAGTAATTACTTGTAAATCATTCTGCTCAGTTCAGTCACTAGTTTGTACAGCCTGTGGAAAACCAAAGTTTTACAACCACTCTGTCAATCAGTAAAAGCATTAAGTCTTGCTCTTTTTGCAAAGCCATATGTAGGCGTGTTACTGGAAAGTTTCAGCTATACAGAGGTTGTCTGGGATTTTTTTGAACACTTGAGTAGCAGGAGTTTCACAGCTTGTAGAGTAGGGGACTAGTAATGGGTAATTTGAAAAAATAATGATGCCAAAGCTTAGGCTTGGCTGCCAGGGAAGCTGAGAAAATTCAAAGCATAAGCAGTTATCAGCAAGAAAAAAAAAGCAGCCAGAGTACCAGGATATTTGAAATAGATTTATTTAGTTCATTCTTGGGAATGGAAAAAAGAAAAAAAAAAAAAAAAAAAAAAGATTGCTTTTAAGCTGAGAGATTTGATATTTGATTCTTTAAGCAGCCTCACAGGACAGGTAGGCAGTAAAGGGATAAGCAGCTGATGCTGCCTGGAAAAGAAACATCCACAAAGCCATGTGTTTATATAAAGAGAACTGAGCACGAGTTTTGCCCCCAACTTCCCTACAGCTGACTCTGCAGAGTACATGGGGAAAATCAGTGCTCAGCTCTGGAACCAGCTTAGGGTTTATGCCCTGGATTCTGACCCAAGTAAAACATACAATATGCATCTACTCCAAGAACCAGGTTTCTGTTTCAACCAACAAAGTATCCTGCTTAGAGGTTGAACACCTTTAGTTCACCAGTGATCTCAAAATAAGTCCCTCACATCTCTTGGCTTTTATATGAGCATATGGCACAGTGCCATTCTTAAATGTGTGAAAAAAAGTATGTATAACCCAGCACTGTGTATCCCTTGTTAACCAACGAAGAACTGTCAAATACAACCAAACTCCAGCTGAGCTGCCTAAGCTATTTATTTGGTACTGTATCTGCCTACACTGGAAGACCACTACACATATCCTGCTCATCTGTTTATTTAATGCAAGTGCTATGCACCATATGCCTATAAACTGAGGAACTCTTCCAAAAGAATTAGCACAACTCGAGACCCTGTCCTAGTGTTCTACATTATAGTTCAGTGAGACTTCCTTGTATAAGGAAAGACAGACATGCCCAATATTTAATATCATTACTGTTTTCATCCACATGGGTAGAGAAACTTCATTTGGCTGTTTGAGGCATTTAGGATTTTGCAAAGTTTGCATTCTTTTGGTCTTCTAGCAGTCATAGTAATTTTATCAAAAATACTAACCAGATCATAGCCACATAAAGAGAGTATTTTCTTCAAATAGACTTTTTTGTATCTGGTAGTTCACATAAATTTTAAACAAAGACAGCTGTTCTGCACATGCTATATATACATCCTAAAGCAAAAAATTTGAGAGGCATATGTTCTTCCCTAGGTTAAGGCTATTATGCTTAAAGTTTTCTGTTTGGCAAATATACTAGAATAAGAGTACAGATTTTAAAAAAGTCCTCTCAAAATAGCTGTATAAATATACTTCACTCGATTTCTAATTTGAGGCACCTGTCCTTAATCCAGTAAATGTTTATTTTCAAGCTTTCAGTTCTACAACTTGCATTTATGCACTACCAAATTTTATAGCTGAATACATCTTTTAATGGAATGTAACGTTAAAGATGTAGCTTTTTAACAAAATTACAGTTTTAAAGACTTTTTTCTAAATGTCTTCAAAATATCTATTCAAACAATCTGAGGAAAAGAAATAAAACACCACAGGAAGTTGCAAGTCAGGAAAAGGACAAGATTCAAGAACACTTTTGTTTTTACTTCCTCATTGTGAAAAACTGAGATACTTTATAGAAACAGAGATACTTTATAGAAACAGGTATTTAGAATAGATACTATAGTAAATTTCTAAACACAGATAATCCTTCAATGCATATGCTCACCTATATAATATAGTCTGGCATAACCTTCTTTGTGAACAATAACAGGGAAACTTTATGAAAAGTAAGCATGTAGATGTCGTTACATCACCACCAATCAAAAAAAGAAAGGATTATAAGCACAAACTGATGTCAGACAGTTTCTTCTCTGACTTTAAAAATGCTAAACTCACAGACCAGTAAAACTAGACAAACTTGCTCATTCCACTGCAAGTGCTTTGGATTCCAGATTATAGATATTACAAAGTACATTCCTCCCTAGATACAATATCTATGCTGGCAACTCAATTAACAGTGTAGACTGAAGTTTCATTGAAAATTAGGTAGTGTCCTGTAGCAAATGCAGAGGTAACAGGAATTTACAGGCAGTACAAAAACTTGTCACAGATTGCATAGCCGTTTTGTGGTATGAAGCATAAGACAACCGAATGATTGCAAGTAAAGCCCTGGACAGTCTATTTTTTGTGCCATTGAATGAGGTTACCATGGGCTCACCTTCTTCAATTAGAAAATACACAAAATCTCAATCAACCCTCAAAAGGCATTAGGGAAGTAGTTGCACTGAGGTAATTACCTGAAAATAGATATAGTTCCTTTCAGTCTAGCATGCCTGTGTGTTCACCACTGTTATATCAGTGTAAGTTTTCTTAGTACTCATAAGCACTTAGAAAAAACTGTTTTTTCTGAAGTTTTTACAGTGTTACTACCTTCCAAGTTGTTTCTGGAGATCCAACATATACTGGTAACATTGTGCATAATAGGTCATCTGAGCTTCAACAAAATCATTCAAACAGCGAAGATGATGTGCCTATAACACAGCAAAGAATTCAAGTTTTTAGTCTGTAAAAGTACTATGATGCATTAGAAAGACTGGTCTCCTAATCAGGTGCTGACACAAATAGGGATTTATGGCATGTAGGGATTTATGCTACATAGGCATACTGCCTGGATTTACCAGGTAACTGGGATAAAGTGTCACAAAACTTAACACATCTGAGCACAAAAAATTGGTGTTGTACAAGCATCATGCCATTTATCTATATTATTTTCATAACAGAATAAGTATTTTAACATGTTTTTGTGGTTTCAACATTCAGCTCATCTGATGAATGGGAAGTTGCATTGAAAGGATAAAAATGAAAGCTCCTGCATTCTCAAGGTTAATGAGAAACTAATGTTAAATTCAGTGAATACTAAACTAGAATTAAAAAAATAAAAAGCCAGAGTTGTTTGATGCTTTAAGGCATTAAAGTGAAAACTTGTAGCTTAAAGTTCCCAAGTAGCTGACTGTAGTTATTTTTACTAAGTGCTCTGATTTTGATTTTCCCCCCTCTGCTTCATTTGGGTACTCACATGTGTGCTGCTGATTCCTTCCAGCAGAAGTCTGGTAATCTCTGCTTGACGGTCAAATTCACTCTGAGTAATCCGTACTTCCTGTTCAGACTAAAAGTAAAGATGCACATTAGGTATTTGTACAATGCACTCTGTTACACCTTCCAACTGCAGCAGTTCCATCTTATTCAGAGCTACTCATACAAACGTATTAATCACAAGGGTAGGTATTTTAAACGCGCTTTTTCTTTGCAGATCTTTACTAGACAAAAAGAGTAACTGTATTTGGGGTTCAGAAATGCTGAAGCCCTGTATACACAACAAACAGCTTTATCATCAGACACCTACCAGTCAATGTATGCAAAAGGAAGGTATTTTTCTGGCAGCAGTAGTACCCCACCTCTCCCAATAACAAACCACGCATCCACTAGTTTAAGTGTTGCACCAAGGCTTCTGCCAGCATAGCGGTGGCAGCCAAGGACAATGTAATTTTTTTCCATACTTCCAAGTTAACAGAGTTCTGACCAAATAATTTAGGGTAAACCTCTAATTATTTTTGTCAGGTAATTTCATGGCAATCAGCTGTACATAAATCTTTGACACTAAGTTTTAACAGGATATTTCACAAATTAATGTCTCATACTGGCCACCAAGCTGCTACAACTATTTCTGGAGCTTGTAATTGAGGCATCTTTAAAAATAAGTAAAACTGAACTATAGCATATGTTTTAACTTCAATTAGAGTAAAATTTCTATTAAAATTATTGAATTTAAGTAATTCAAATTTATTTCTTGTTACATTTTGTTAGCAGCAAGTTCAAAATAAGTTAACAATGTTATAGCAGTTTTAAAGGACTTCTATCTAGCACAAGCCAAAATTAGAGTATTTTTGGGGAGGGGGGGAAAAAAGGACGCTACTCAAAACACACAAATACAACATAAAAACATGTGTTGAAATATGTAAGAGTTTCTGTTCCAAGACAGAATGTTCTCAGCCTGGAATCTAGATTACCTTGCCTCAGTGCTTATGTGCATTTAGTACCTCATTTCTAAAATCAAACCCAAAGGCAAAAATCTGCATTAAGTCCAAGATGCAGCAGCTACACTTCTAAACAAAATGCAGTAAGGAAATATATTTTCAGGAAACTTTATGAGGTGATACTGATAAAACATTGGTTTCAAAAGGATGAGTTTGCAACCATTCTGCTCTTGCATTCTACTAATTTTAATCAATATGAAAAGTCATATGGAAGGATCTTAATCTCAGAAATAAACACAGAAGAATGATGCAGTTACACAAGCAATGTTTTTCATCTGAACTCACTGCAGCTGGGAAGGCTTACACGTTAATAAACACTGAGGAAGCAGCTACAGATTACTGCGTTCTTACTTAAAACTGAGATAGCAGTGTATGTATCAAGTTACAAACTAATTAGGTTTTCAAACTTCATTGAGGCAAGAATCTTTGCTTGGAATTTTCTTATTAAATCAGTATTAATACCAGCGAAATCTATCTGCCAATCCCTGAGAGACATGTAAGAACAAATAGAGGGAAAAAGCAAATCTGATAGCCAAGAGGGAAAGAAAAGCATTCCCTCCTTTATTAGCAACATCTTCAGTTCCTTTTTTTTTAAAAAAAAAAAAAAAAAAGGTGCTAAATCATAGGTAAACCATTTATCTGGAGATAAATAGTCTAGTCTCTTGCTTCTCTGAAGTCAGCAGTTGCTAATGTGCTCTGGTCTTCCTGCCAGGTAAGTAAATACATGAGAACAGGAACTAATAAAAAGGGGAAACATCCATCAGAATAATCCTATGTGTTTCAACAATATTTTAGCAAATCAACTACTGTCTATAAGAAAAGACAAAGCAAGTAATGTGGTAACATGTATTAACTTAGCCAGTACGGATCGACTTTAATTACATTGCTTTACAAAAGCCCGATACACTAGTTTTGTAGAGATTTACATAAAATTAATATTGTGATGATGTGTTCAATCTGTTTTGCCCATCCCTGTTTTCAGTACTGCTGGCTGAACAGTAGCAGGACAGCATATCTATTCTATACCTTGTGATAAAGGTGAAAAACTGTTGACTTCCAATTAGGGAAGTTTATGGCCTGATTGCTGCTGTTTCTGATCAGAACAAAGAGCTCAAAATTCAAGCCTAAACTTTCCAGTGATCCACAGCTGCAGGCACATTTTGTCTTTGGGACAATTAGAAGGCCTAACTGGGTATCTCCCATGAGGATCCCTCAAAATGGTACTTGCTCTCCTAGTTCAGAACACGAACTCTGTTTCTGAATATGAATATTCAGAAATTCATCATCTTCCCATCATCTCTCCTCACATAAGCATATGTGACCTCTCAAATACTGTGCAATCCTGTAGATAAGGGATAACACACAGACATAAGGGCATAGGAAATAAAAATCGCCTTCCTAATGTTGTTTTATGAGACACGCTATTAGTAAAACAGTGATAATGGATTATATTCATACTACCTAATATAGTTGGGCCTCCCTGTCTCCTTTGTAGTCAAAAGACAAACAGGAGCACCTTGTGATGCTCAAAACCTCAACGTGCTGAGCACAAACTAAAAGCCTCTGCTCTTTCCATTCACTACATCAGACACCTCAGAAGACTCCTAACAAAATCCATGTGTGTAACATTGATACCTACCCCACGTGTTTTATAGTATTTAGTATCCTCTAATTCCATATTTCAGTGGGGAAGTTAAACTGAAGAAAGTTTGTCATTGATACCATGCAGATCTTTTGTTGTAACAAAAAAAAGCCTGTAACTGACCTAGAGATTACTGGACAGTCTGAAATCCTTGTTTTCAGTTTAAATCTAAGAAGCTCCCCAACATCTATGTATCTCTTCCTCCCACTTTCAGACACAAAGGGACAGATTGCTTTTAGAAACCTGGATGGATTACTGTTCTTTTGGCAGAACATGTGTGTTGTTGTTCCTTCTCAACAGTGTCTGCTTTTTATATGCCTAATTAAAAAAAAAAAAAAGGAAACCTTGAATTATATACTTTATTACAAGATTTAAAGCTTTTAGTCTTCTTTATGCTATTGTTAAGCACTTTGTATTATTTCTTTTTCTCTCCAAGACACATCTGTTGGATTTTACTATCCTCAAAGTTGCTCGTCGTCATTTCTGAAAAGCAAATAGTTCTATTTCTTATTGTCTTACAGCTTCAGGATTAGTTTTTGTTACAGCAGTACTGCCCTCCTACCATCTTTTTCCCAAAATAGTACCAAGCAGCCCAGCAAACAGGTCTGCTGCTTCCAAACTGTTACTTTACTTAAATAGTAAAATAATTCTCAAACTTTCGGATCAGTTGACCTAACCCTTGTTTTAGAATTCTAAATTCATCCTTCCCCCTAATCTCTCACACTCTACACATACACTCCTGTTTGCGCCCTAACTCACAGAATGTTAGAATAGAAAAAGGCTTTATTTTCTCTCACAACTGCAAGATTTTACCCAAAGCTCCACAGCCCAGCTTCTAATAGCAACTCCTTACACGTCCCACAGCTGCCTATCTGGTCCCCCTTTAAAAACCATACTCCAAAGTCTCTGCAATCCAGCTACCCTCACCTTCTCTTCCTACCCTTAGTTTTTATTTCCCCTCCTCTACAGAAATCCACTATGACACTTCTTAACTGTTAGCACAGCTTCTCAGAGCCTGTTCCCAACACTGCTTTGCCAGAGCCAGTGAGCCTGAGAACAGCTCTTCTCATGGCACCAAAGCAGCTATCACCTAACCCTCCAAACACAGAGTTTGTCCCTGTGCAAGGGATGGCGTGAAAAGAGAAGGCTGCAGCCCCCAGCCTAAGGCTAACGCTATATTTATGAACCCGCCTTCAGACCAGGTGCAGTTTTCAGACGTGCCTACCTCCTAACTTCAGTCACTTAAGATAAACACAGCATTCTCTAGTAACACTGGGGAGAAAGGCAGGGAACAAAAAAAAAAAAAAAACACAAAAAAAAACCCCAAACCTCCAAAACAGAGTTTTGCCGAAGTTTCTTGCATGTACCCCAGCATTTAGTTACTGTTCTATGCTCTGCGTAAAAGTTGAAGATCAGTATTTTCCAAGACAGTTTAGACGACTAGACCCCAACCTTTCTGAAAATTTTCAAATAAGCTCATTCTCAAGAGGTCCTTTTTAACAGTATGCCATACTGGTAAATTTTGAGAGACAAGTCCTGTGTTTTCTTCCTATTGTATCTTATGATTCTCATGTGACAGGAGACAGTCAGCTAGAAATAGTTTAGTATAAAACAAGCCTCAGGCATTGTTTCACTGCTGGACTTTGAAAGGCCCTAGAGGGAACCCGTGTATTCTGATATAATGCACCAGGCTGTCAGCATTAGACTGAAATCGACAACATGCAATATCCTTTATTACATTAGACCAGCACAAGTTATGGTTTCAGAATTCTGCAGTTTCTAAATTGTTTACTTACTTTTGTCACTTCCTCAGCCCATATCTAGCCAGCATTGAGTGAGGAGAAAAAAAAAAATAAAGACATACAAACTTAGACATTGGTCATACTTTAATAGAGGATGCAACTGTACTTTGGCTTAACTGCTTTCCTGTCCTCAGGACTTCACAGGGATTTGAGGAATGCTATAAGTCAGTTGCCCAAAGCCCTTCATATACAATGAAGCTGCAATGAGTATGGATAGCACTACGTCTGTGAAACAAGTTAAGATACTGAAGAACGTATGACTTGTAGAATTTAGATGTTACAAGAATTTATTTAAAACAAGCTATTACAACATAAGACATAACTACTTAGAAAAATGACACGATTCAGACAAACTAAATTACCTTATGGAGGAATTTAAGTTACCTTAATGTGTTAAAATATTGGAAAATTATGGAGAGCTATTCTCATTTTAACACCATGTTAAGTAAAGACTGAAACAGATGAATGATTTCTCTTGCTAATTTCATTACTGGTTTCCTATTTCACAAGCATTTTTATTGAAACTTAAATTAAATTTAAAATGCTACTGAGGTATCAAGCTGAGTAATAAAATAGTAGCAAATAGCACAGCAAAATCATAGAACTGGAAGGAATTTACTCTAGAAGTTAATTACTTCAGCTTGCTGTTCCAATTCCCTCTTGCAATGCAGTTCTCCTTTAACCTTCATTTTCTGAAGTTGTAAGAAGATGACACAATCGGGACTTTGGTAGGAAGAAATGTGTATAAATGTTGCAGAAGCAAGTTGTAGCAAACAAGTTTATTCATTCTTTTATCTGATCACAACTGAGAAATGTGGAACACTAATGAAGATGAGACCCACTCTTCTGTGCAGATCCAAGACCCAAACCAGAACAGGCTGAACAATGCAGTCCATGTTGTACGTAAGTAATTAACCCCTTCCTTCTGCACTTTGACAATTATGGTGCTAAAACCAGCTGCATTCATGAGTCCTTGCAAGAAGTTTAGGATATACTGTACTCTAAGTTAAGCCATTAATTTATGTGACATTATTCAGTTTCAGTTATTTGTAAAATGTTGCTTGAAGGGAATAATTTCTACATAATCCTGTTTTGTTTTCCACATAATTCACTCCTACTCATATTAAAAAAAAAAAGGAAAATTAAATAATTCCTTTCCCTCCAACAAGTAAAATTAATTTCAGAAGTGATTAAAAAAAAATCAACTCCTTTGCATCCTAAGGTTACATTCATAAACTCATAGAAATTCTAATATAATACTGTATACTTCAGATTATCACAAATATTCTGATAAAAACAGCATCTAATGCTGTGCTGACATATGTGTACTTAGTACACTGTATCAATCCAGTTTGGAATGGGAAACATCTAAAACAAGACCAAAATGAGCTGGATAGCAAGAGAAAACATTTGACAGAAAAATGAATGAACACAGGAGGCCAACAAACCTTTAGCCATTTTACATGCAGCAAGTTGAGCACGTAAGAGACATTTACCATAATGTTATTCTCTTCAGGCTGAGAGGTATTTAGTTGCTTAAGTGCATAGATAAAAGACAAAAGCAAGTTACAACATTGAATATAGCAGGTGAACAGATTATTGGCACAAAGCACTGTGAGTTTAAGCTACGCAAGACTGAACTGAATATATATAAAACTGTTTATATTTCTATTTTAAATACTGATCTAATTTACTTCAGTTGTACAGTAAGCATAGAAAATGTAATTTCATCAAATGTTAAATATTTTTATAGAAAAAGTATTTTTACAGAAAAGAAAATCAAATGTAGATGCAATTTATCACTTTATCCTGTCAAAGAAAGTAGTAAAACATACAAGTTTTCATCATAACTCGATACACTTTGCCAACTTATCTGTTTACAACTGTTTGTCAGATATCTTCCTTTATAAAGAAATGATCCCGCAGAAGATGAACCATGTGAATCACACCTATATCCAGGTTATCTCCCACTTCTATATTGCAGAGCATAAATTAGAGATGCAATTTTTTCACTTCTCTGGGAATTCTACAAACCAATACTTCTTAAATACGTACACTGCTGCTAAAATGTAATTAAAATTGAAGTATACAGCACTAAATTTGTGCATAAAACTGAATTATGTGCTATATGAACATTTAAGAATGATCAAGTAGTAGCAGCAGCAACTGGCAATAATTTTGTGCAAGCACCAAACTCTGGGTGATTATACCAGTGATGGAACTAAAACTCAAGTGTAGAGCCTTTCTTTTAATAATAAGCTCAAGGGGAACAATTTCCTTATGGTCTTTCTATTGCTTTAGAAAGTAAGGTATATACCTACTACTATGCCACACAGGAAGTTAATAACAAAAAAAATTTTTTTTTTTTTTTGAAACTTAACTCTGAACAAATCCAAGCAAAGAAATAGTTTACTATCTATTGCTTCCAAATTTCACTCCTAGCTGACCAAAACCCTGCTCTGCTATCCCTTGTTAGTCTTACAAATTAAGAAGGCTTGACAAGTAGAGAAATAACTTTCTTGCATAAAATGAACATAAGGGAAAATACATGCATGGATTTAAAATACAGACAATTTAAATATACAGGGACAGTATACATGACATGGAGGATTGAAAAAGCAGAACTGTCAGGTAGAGATAATGGGTTTTTTAGAAGGATCACCATCCCAAAGATGTGAGGTGCTTCATCTGTAAAGCTCAGTCTCAGAGATGACGCTTCTCAGATCTTTCAGGACAGTGTTCCGTTTGGAAAAGCCAGCAAGACCTGACAGTCCCACGCTGCCTCTTCATCATGTACACTGTCCCTGTGTATTTAAATTGTCTATATTCCTTCAGCATTTGTGTGCATGGCCCCTACTGCATTAACCCTTATGGGAAAAAAAAATCACTATCCATCATTAACTGCTGCACTTTTAGGAATGCAGTCAAAAGACAGCTATGAAAATAATATTAGCAGACCCTGCTGAAATTGCATACATTCAATTATTTATTCCTCCACTTAGAAAGATTTTAACAGTTTAAAACGAAAGCTTTTTAGTCTATAGTAACTTTAAATTCATTTCTTGAACATGCATTTCTTGAGAGAATAAGAATGGTTAAGAGATGTTAGTTTAAGAGTCTTGCCCTGTTTGGCGGTGTGAAATAGTAAACCATTTAGAAAGAGTAAACTACAAATATTTCTGATATAGAAAAGGTAGGTATAGATAGATTCATCAGTTGGAAGTAATAATACAGATGCTCCAACACTTGCACAAAATCAAATGCCAAAACTTGACATCTGAATGATTTGTATTTACAACCATCTTGGCAGATTGTAGCAAGTCACTTTTGGCAGTGGAAGTGCATTTAGTACAGAAGAAGGGGAGAATATTTACTTGGGTCAAGTAAGTTCAACTTGATGGAATATCTAAAAATAGAAGACTAACACCTTGATCAAAAATTCGCTTTTGTTTCAGCGTTCCTTTGAGGCATTTCTTACAAAGTATCTAGAAAACCAGTAAAGGTAAGAACTCGGACTGGAAACATAACCAAGTAATCAAGTTTATAAATAAGTATCGATAAGTTTGAAAGTTATGGGCAAATTAAAAAAAAAATTCTACTTACTGCAGCTCGAGCTTCTGCAACTTTTGCTTTCTTCAATCTGGTTTTTGCTGCATCCAAATCAAGTCTTTTATTTTGTAATAGTTTACGTTCTTTCTGAAAGCAAGTTAGGTTAGTTCATGAGAACACGTATACATACTTAAAAGTAAAAGCCTGTCTACTTGGAAATTTTTTAGTGAAATATCACATACAAAAAGGTTCTTCAGTTGAACAGAGGCAGAATTAGATCCTAATTATTCTCACACATTTTACAGTCAAGATACATACTTTTAATAGAAGAATAGTTACAAAAAGCAAGTTTTCAGAATAATTTTGATTTTGCCTGGTCAAAAGGAAGTAATATAATATATAACACTAAAGCCACAAATTCTACCTGAGTTTTTCTACATTACTCTAAGGAAAATAATAATGCACAATTATCTACTACCTCAGTGTGAAGATTTACAGTTACAATTGTCATGAAATGCTGAAGAATGCACAATTCAACTTACAGCAATAGTTTTGTAGTCTCCTTCAATAAAGTTTCTTAGGGGAGTGAGAAAGTTTATAGCAGAAGTTTGAATTAGTTCTCTGTCTGCTGTCCCAATTCGCTTTTGTGTTTCTCCACATTTAATGAGTGCATTTCCTGCAAAGGAAAAGAAAATAAAAAGTTAGCTTCACAGTGATTCAGGCAGGTGGTTAACAAAACAGGTTTCTACGCACAGGAAAGTTTAGGCCAGCAATTTGAAAGATAATCCAATGCCATCACAAGGGCTTTCAAAAGAAATCTGAATCAGAAAAAAAAAATACAAAAACAACCCACCCACAAACAAAAAAACCACACACACACCCCCAAAATAAACAGCCACCCAAAGCAAACCAACCCACACACCAAACCAAGCCATTTTTATTAGTAACAATCACATGTCAAGGCAAGACTTCAAGAACAGATACAGCATAGTAGAAGTGGTACTAACTACAGCAACTCCACTGTGAACATCTATTTTAGAACTGGATAACAAACCCACTTACTTTAATCCAACAACCTCCTCCCCTTATATCACATTTAAGTCAGGAGTAGTTGGTAGCAAGGAAAAAAAACTTGCTTTGCTACTGGAAAATAATGTGCTTTTCCCCACTCTTACCTACTCCAACTTCTAAATACACATTTGTATATTAACTGAACAATACTTTGAAATTTGGTTGCAAATTACGTATTGAAACTGAAATTAGTGTATCAAGAATAGTTATTATTGTGCTTCAACAGGCTGACACTGCTGAGTTATAAAAGACACTAAGTTTTCAGAAAACTAAAATATTTTGTGACATCACATGAAAGCTAACAGTGTATCTGTGACAAGAGTTTGTTACTTGCCTGAATTTCAAAAATTCTGCAAGTTAAGGGACAGTCTGCCTGTAAGTACAACTATTAGATGGCAAAAAGCAAGACTCGAGGCTGATGATCAGAGTGAGGCCACAGATAACAGCATAAAATCGTGTGGAAGTACAAGGAACAAAGCCTGCCTCTATCAATTTCATATCCATGTCTTCCATAAAACTTTTTTTTTTTTTTTTTTTTTTAAGGGCACTTTCCTCCTTTTTAAAAGGAACACCATTATTTCCAGATATAAAGAACTCATTCTTCACGGAAGTTTTCCCTCCCACTGCAATTTTGAAGAAAGCAACTAATAAGAGCTAAATATCAGATTTTGACTGCAGACTGTATTATATATACAGACACCTATGTCAGTTGGTTAAGGTAAATTAACAGCTAAATCTGGTATTAGCAACTTTATGAGCTGTAGAGAACACCAGAATTATACTTTATAATAAACAGCAGTGTAAAAACATTAGATATAACACCCCGAACCCTCCTGTCATAGGTACATAAATTTGCTGGAGAAGGAAGAAAATTTAGATTACTTTCTACATTCTCATCTTCAGCAAAATACTATATATTACAAAAAGTAGGAATACTGTGAAGTTAGAGAAGCTTCTTACTAAATAATTTCAGGTAACGTTTTCTTCTACACCACAAATAAAATGCATAAATGTTGTCAGATGTGCAAATGTGTTCCCTTAATGAGGAAACTGAATTCCAGAATTATTTGTTCTGGTAAGAAAATTATCCATCCACAAAGACAGTTATCATTGTAACAGCAGGTTCTATTTCTAGAGATTTGGACAGAAACCTCATCACTGATCTCCTAATGCTCAAAGTTATAAAAGTCATCTCAAACTGATACAAAAGTCATTGAACAGTTTCATCTAGAAGAAGACAAATATCATTTTACATGGTCAAGAAAAAACTAGATCTGTGCATTCCCCCCCCCCTTCTTTTCTGCAACAAAAGACATACATTTTCCTTCTACTTACCATAGGCTGTTCCTGGGCCAAATTCATTCCCAGCATCAATCATATACTGGCCTAGTAACTCTGGATTATTCATGCGACTTGGTGCTTTGCGGTCCAGCTTCTCATAGACAAATTCCTCTATTCTGGCATCTAAACAAAGTTTATTTGAAAAAATTACTGTCATTCAAAACACAAGTTTGAAATGGAAACAAAAAAAGGAAAAATAAAACAGAATTACAAAATCTAGACATTAAACTAAACATTAAACGTTGAACAATGTTAAGTTGAAGATACTGTTCTTGGAAACTGACTGTATTCCATGTTTGTCATGTGTTTCTTAGAGCCATTAGTGAAAGCAAGAAATTATACTTTCCTTCTCCCTCCTATCAGACTATTTATTTTCCCCCCAAAAAAGAGTCTTTTTTTCCCCCTCCAGGAAAAAATTATGAAAATTGTTTACTAGAATTAGCAGTGCAGGAATCAAGTTCAGCAACTACTGTAGGTTCCCAATGGAGATATTCTCAAAGTTTGGTAGACCCAGAAATTATATCCTCTCTCTCCCACTTTCCCCACTTCCTTGAAATGCTCTGAAACAAACCACTAAAGATATCAGAAATTTCATATTCTCATCTTTCCTTAGTTTGAGCAACAAAATGATGAAAAAAACTTTTCATGACTATATGATCGTTAATATCCATCTATTACAATATTAAGCAACAGTATGCTGCTCAGGTGAAAAAGCCTCACAAACAGGAACACTGTTAATTAGAATAGCAAAATCCTCAGATACAACACACAATTTCTCTGACCAATTGTTTTGGCTTCATAGCTAGCTCAATTTATTTATGCAGTCAATATGAACTAATTTCAGCCAGCGATAGTACAACCACAAAGCAGCTCTCCAATAAGCAAACCTGCCACTTTGATGCAACCAAAACCAATACTGTTAATTAGACAACTTTCATCAGCACTGGATTAAATAACTACTCTCTCACGAAGGTCACAAAAATTAACCTGACATAGAAAAATATGAATGCCAGTGCATTCCTTGGAACCAAGGGTGAACCAGAAATTATCCAAATTAATCGTTTTTCTTTACCTGTAATATTTTTTTTTTAATAAGTGACAAAAGAACTGAAAAGTAATCTAAAATTATTGGACTATTACATGGGTCTGACCTAAAGGTACAATTAAAAATGTGATTGAAAGCCATTTTTCCTTCCCCAGACAGGGTTGCTCCGTTAACAACCAAAAGAAGCCTCTACAGTGTGCGATAGTCCTCCCAAGCAGGCTGCCAAACAGTGGAAGTTACATTCACAGACGAAGACCACTGCTTAACTGAGTATTTTTAGCCATCAGAAAATTGACTAGTCAGCATAACTGAGATACTACCATATATTAT
The DNA here is from genome assembly GCF_965140245.1 of Athene noctua. Classification (NCBI taxonomy): domain Eukaryota; kingdom Metazoa; phylum Chordata; class Aves; order Strigiformes; family Strigidae; genus Athene; species Athene noctua. Next base: position 17,192,398 of record NC_134041.1, on the reverse strand, counting down.
GCTTCTACTGAATCTCACCATTCTACCATACACAGTTCTACCTAGAGTTAGTGATTCAACATTCTACAATTACAAGTTTCTGAAAAAGTAAATACATATTGCAAATACTGGATTAAATGATCAAGACAACTATTTCCTCTGGCCTAGACAAAAGTAGAAATCTGAGCTGGAATATTCCATAAACTCTACTGCATCTTTCCCACATCATTACTTGTTTTGTTTTTTATGTTTGGCTTTAAAATACTGCTTTTATGCAACTAAAGGACGCAACAGGCTTCCAAAATAATACTTCAAATATCAGCATTATAAGAGAAGTGCTATCAGTGTATGATTTACCTGTACTAATAAATCCTAACTCAGTACATCGTTACAAGGAGCATATTTATGTTTTCAGTGCAGAGGTATTAGCAGTATTATAATTTTATCATTTGAGAAAACCCAAAGGAGGTTTAGATTTTTTTTTTTTTTTGGTAATAGTAGTTCACCCACTGGCTAGCAACCAGGTCTTGACTTGAAATCTAGATCTGTACACTAAGAAAATTTTTACAATTGTCACAAATGGCCCAGATAACTGGAGGATGAGAGTCTGAAACTGACATCCTCCACACTAATACTTGTGGCAGCAATTTCAGAAACAAAATTAACATACTGGAAAACTACATTTCTTCTACTCCTGTTTCTTCTGTTATTATTATAGAAAGAGATTCACCATTGATGAAAGCATATTTGAAACTTTATTGTATTGCCTAAGTATGGTGTATAAAATGCTAGTAAATGATAAAGACTCAGCATCTGGAGAAAATCATTATTTAGTAAAAGAATTGTTAGACAGCCATTTCAGTTCATCTTGCCTGCTTCAAACCAAGTTGTACTGTGCAGACAGGTTAAAGTAATGAAATTTCTGGAGCCACTGCATCTACTCCACGTAGAACTTCAGAGTTCTTACAGCTACCTAAGATTTCTGAAATTAGAGTGGAAAAATGAATTAAATAGGAAACAACTCAAAAACAAGTCAACATGAGACTGACCAGAGTATAGAATCAATACTATAGTTTAAAGAGCTGTCTAAAGCTTTCTCCATCTGAAGGGTTAAAGAAATACCAGCAATTGGTAGAGTGTCTCTGATTCTGCGTAGCTCTTCAAAATACGCTTTCCCTAACTCCAGCCTTCGACTTTTAGAACTGTTAATATTTAGTCATAATTTATGCAATACCTACTGCAGCAAACATTTACACCGGCAAATCTATTAATTCGAAAGTTGCAAACAAAAATTCAAAGGATGTGACAGGTCCTTACTTGGATTTGGCTGCAATAATACTTCTGTTTGTTTCATTATTTTTTCCGTCCACAATTTAGTGCATTCTGCTTTGCTGAGAAGGTTCTCCAAGTGAGCATCCAGTTCAGTCTTCTCTGCTTGACCAAGCTTTTCTTCTGTGAACTACAAGTTAAGACAGGTTGAAAATACTCAGTTCACAGAAATAATTTCCCAGGACAAGTTTAAAGCAGCAACTATCCACTCATATTAGTTGCAGATCATGTTTTCAAAGATATAACTATTAGCACTGGGTAAATAAAGATCGAAGGATAAATTTGAAAGTTGTTAAATTCAACAACACACCTTTACTATCAGGAAGAAAAGGAAAAAAAAAAAAAAGAGGAAGGAGGATGTTAATCAGACCAAGACGAGGAAGGTAATTTATAACATTATAAAAAAAAAAAAAATTCTCTGCTCTACTTGGTACTGAGAGTTCTCACTTGAAGCATTTTGTCCAATTTTGCACAGTGCTCGTTGAAACATGAGTCAAAAGGAAAGAGAGTCCAGAGGTAATGAAGGCAATTAAAAGATTACTTCAATCTTGTACATTGTTATTAAGTTTGTCCCTTCTTCCACAGTAAAACCTGAAGACATAATAGCTTCTCACTGCAGCTACCTTTAAAAAAAAAAATGTTGTCCTCTCCACAGCAAACAGGACAAAAAGCAGTGAGTTAAAACTTCAGCATGAAGACTTAAATTAGAATTAGACATTAGAGAAAGCTTTTAAAGACGGGGATTAAAAGCTAAAATAGACTCCCCTGAGAAGCTGTGGAACATCTATCTTTGGGGGTGGGGTGTGTTTTGCTTTTTAGAATATGACAAATCAATGTTTAATGAACTGTTTAGATATGACTGATCCTATTATGCCTTACAGAAACAGTAAAATGACCTCTGCTGTCCTCTCCCAAGCTTTCAGTGACAATGAAATACAATGTCACTCCATTTAGCTAAATAAATCCAGCAGACAATTCATTTCACTTGATATTAAATTCATGCCAACTCTTATTAATCCACAAGCAGTTTGTACTTCAATCCCAGTTCTGTGGGAGAGAGGGAAGCCACACGTTTCACATCAGGGAACCAAGCAAAACCGGAACTGAGGGTTTTGCCTGCCTCTCTTCAGAACAGTAGTTCCTCATGATGATGATGATCTCATCACTTGACAGCCTGTTCAAAGTCAGGCATTTTCAGAAAAACCTGGTTTATGAGTAAATCCCTAACAAGCTTATCAATTAAGAACATAACAGGACTGGAAACATTTTTGACTGTCAAACTTCATTCTTAACAAGTTCATTGGTGGGATATTTAACTTGCAGTAAGAAACAAGAATACAATACAAGTAAATTGCATTGTCCATGTTAGTTTTCATTTCTATCACATGTAAAATAAAACCAACTTTGATAGCATATCCATCTAAAGTCTGGATAAATGTTGTGGCATTTGCTGTTCTACATAAAAGCAAACTGCCTTTGTGAGAAATTTCAGTTTTAGTATAGGAAAGAATGGAATTTATTTATGGATGTATTACTGTTTAAAAGGTTGTTTAAAGAGATGTCAGTTACCATAAGCTGCTCTCAAAAACACTGTACAGATTCATCATAATACAATATTAATAGTTTTGGTATTATTTATATTAATTACAGAGAAAAGTATTTGCATATAAAATAGGCTTTCCTATTAATATTTCAATAAATCTTCTCATCAGTGTGAAGACTGTAATGTTAAATTTCACATATACACTTAAAGGAAAAAATATTTTAGCAATACCAAGCAGCATGGTAAATAGCAGTTTGACAGAAGTGTCATTTCCAGCATCAGTGTAATGTAACAACTGATTTTCCATCTCGGTTACCCAGAAACCTAAATTTGAACTCATCTTTCTGTTTTATGTCCTTTTTCAGGCATTACTCCATCCCTTAAGGAAAAGAAAAAAATAATAAAGGCAGTGCTATGAATCAAGAATTTTTCTTCTGCTTAGAAAAACTCTTCCAAGATAGGCAGATACTAATGATTTTCTACCTTGATTAGAGCTCTGAAAACTTTGTTTTCCTTTTTATCAAAGCTTAAAACATGTCATACAGAGACACTTAACATAAGCACTTGCAGGAACAAATCACATCAGTAAGCCATCTAATCTACCCATCTATCTTTATTAAATTCAAAATATACACATAAGTTGCCTGAATGCGACGGCTCACACAGAAGGAAATTGTGGCGTTTTGTATACAACTGGGTTATCACAGCCCAACTGACATTTCATGTCTATGCTGCAAAATTACTAGAAGGAGAAATTACATTAAGATAAATCTCTAATTTCAGGTAGAAGCCACAAACAATAAAAGTGTTTCTGCTACCAAAGAGTAAAAGCCCAGCTTATTCCCAACTGCTCACAGGCAGCTTGTCGATTACAGAGCCTGGCAAGAGGAAGGATTCACATTCCTATGCCTACACTCTATGACATTATTTATTTCACCTCAAATACCACTAACTATAACCATTTGCTACTTTGTCCCACAAATTGCAACTACTGCAAGACAGCCTGAAAACCCCTCCTTCAAAGCATTTTCTGCCTGCCAGAAGGAAGTTGTAGGCTTTGGATGAAGATGGCCAGTAGGCTTGATTTTTCTGTAGATTACAAACTAGAATACGGCAGTCTGAACACAGTATAATCTCATCCACAGAAAGAACAGGTTTCCTGGAACACAGGTATCAGATGGTTGTGGGTAAAACAGCCCCAATCCCCTTGTAACAGAAAAGTCTGAGAAGCCTGTGAAACACTAACAAGACGTTCACCATCTTATAAATTGACATGGAAATTTTAAGTAGTTTTCCTATATACCATTTCATGCTGCTGAACTGTTTCATAGGGTTTGATGGGGTTTTTTTGTTTCCAGTATCCCAAAACAACCAGTGTCAGGTCATATCACGTCATCAGCGATGCTTGAACATCAGAGTTTAACTCAATACACAGAACTGTAATTTTTACTGGAGGACAAAATCTAAACCCAGATGACATTTAAAAAAAACCAAATCCACAAAATTATTGCCCCTTAATAGTATCTGTAGGCCTTACACAGTAATTTTAAAGAAACCTAAAACAAATCGGGAGAAGAAACAGTAGCACACAGAACATTAATTACTCGGATTATAAGAACATTTTAGGTATTTGCTCCTCACCCTCAGTGGTTTCATTAAACTGCTCATTTTAGGGGAAAGCGGCAGCTGGTAGAGCAAAATTATTAGTTTCTCATTTCCACTGAATTTTAGTTTAGATTAAGCAGATAACTAATGTAACTATCCAGACATAAACCAACAATGCAGATAGAGCATACTGGATCAAACCACAGTTCACACCACCTTTAAACCATGACAGACTGCAAAAACCTACATTAGATTTAATGCAATAAGCTGATTTAAATATAAAAAGTCAAGATAAAAGAGATGAAATCACAAGGTACCATCACAGGATCTTACAATGAAGGGTGAACTGCATCTCCTTTTTCCCTTGTCCAGAAAAAAAAAAAGGGAAAGGGGTGGAGGCTGGAAAGGAAGAGATGGTCTAGGAAACATGTAGACCTGGAAGAAGCCGGGGGAGGGCGGGGGGGGGCGAAGCATGGAAAGACTTCCCTCAAAGAGAAACCACGACTGCTTTAAATTCATTTAAACCAGATAAACAATGTTTTCTGACGAGTTTGCATTTTCAGAGCTCCGCTGTGCTGCTGATCATTGGTTCTGCTTGAATATTGAGATTCAGGGCAATACATCAGACCGATCAGACCAGATAACAACTTTAATCACGTTCCAAACCTGACTACGACCCAGCGAAAGCTCATGAGAAACCGAAGTGGATTACGATGCACTGCTTGGATGTCCACCTCCCGACAGGAAATCCGTTCAGGTTTGATTATATAAAGAAAGGGGATTACGGCTCAAGACAACAGCTAAGGAACAAAAGCCAATTATAATGCCCTTAGCGTGAAGAAAGGGGAAGACCGATTCAGAAACAATAGGCTATCAAACAAAACCAAAAAGCCTGAGCAGGCAGATACTTTCACGTGTGCCATCAGAGCTCGTATTTTACCGATCAGGCAGCGGGATACATTTTTAGAAGCCAGTAAAAACAAGCTTATGTCAGGGAAGACACACCTTTGTCCTCCTTACACATAAATTCCGACTGTATCTCCTCGCAGCTGACGGCTGCTCAACTCGTCCCCCCCAGCCCAGGCGCCTTCTCCCCTCTGCCTGTCCTGACCTTGGGCTGCCTCAGCCTCCCCCCGCCAGCCCCCCGAGGTGGAGGTTGCAAAACAACCAGCCTGGAGGAAACCCCCGGGTCCTGCCAAGCCCAGGGCTCGCAGGGGACTCGGGGGGAAGAAGCTGGCTTGCGAAGAAGGCGCCTCACAGCAGCACACCCCAGCCCGGCCAGGCCAGAGATCCGGGCTCACCCCTCGCCAGCACCGCCCGGCCCGGCGCTCCCTCGGAGCTGGAAGCCCCCGGCGGGCCCAGCCGCCAGCCCAACCCGGCCCCTCCCGGCCGCCGCTCCCCCTGCCCGGGGCGGAGCCGAGCTCCCCGGCCAACGCCCCGCGACGGGCCCAGCGGCGGCCCCGCGGAGCCAGCCCGCGGCCTCGCCCGCTTCCCCCGGCAAGGGCCGCGGCGGCGAAGCCCAGTCCCGGCGAGGCCCCCGCAGGAGCCGGGCGGGCGACCGGGTCGTACCTGCACGGCGCGGCTCAGGAAGGTGCCCGCGTCGGCCGCCAGCTTCTTCACATTGAAGTCCATGATGTTCATCTTCGGCGGGGGAGGGGGCGCTGACTCAGCCCGGGCGGCGGCGCCGGCGGCCGCTCCGGCCCGTCCCTGTGGGGAGCCGCCGGGGGGCGGTGCCAGGCCCGGCGCGGCGCCGCAGCGGATTGGCCGCTGCCGAGGCGTCAGCCGCAGAGCCCGGATCGGCCGGTGGAGCGGCGGCTGCACCGCCCCGGCCCCGGCCCCGGCCCCGGCCCCGGCCCCGGCCCCGGCCCCGGCCCCGGCCCCGGCCCCGGCCCCGGCCCCGGCCCCGGCCCGCGCCGCCGTGAGGGGGCGGAGCGTCCCGCCGCCGGAGGCGGCCGCCCCTCGCGGCCTCGGCACGTGCCCGCGCCTCAGGGAGCCCCGGCCGTTACCGGGGCGCGGAGGGAGCCTCAGCCCGCCCGCAGCCGTGGGGGAAGGGGAGACTCCCCGGCGCCGGTCGCGGCCTTTCCCGTAAAGGGCGAGGGGAAAGGGCAGAGTCCTCTTGCGCGGGCGGTGGTGGCCCGCCCGGGGCGCGTTTGTCCGCAGCCCCGGGGAAGTGCGGCCCGGCCTGTCCCGCCGGGGCTGGCAGCCTTGGACCCGGCTCTGAGAGGACAAGTTCCCTTCCCGCTCCCATTTCTTGAAGCCAGAATTTTGTAAGTCAGATGTTGTCTTCATGAAAAGTAGTTTTCAGATAGGCTGTGAAAATGCTGGGAAAATAATTTTTAAGAAATCGTTTCGAAAAAGGCAGTTTATTAAAAGAGCTTGTTTCGGTAAGTGTATACCTGGTTGCAACTATAAAGTAGCACCAAAACATCACACAGGCAACAGTATCCGAAATACCATGGGTATGGTATTAATGGTAGCAATCAAGGAAGTTAAAGGAAGAAAATAGTCTCTAATTTCAATAATTTCCATTATTTTAACATCATGATTTTCAAATGCTCACGAAGAAAAGAAGGGATCTTTGACATGGGCTACCAATTAGAAAATATTTACAATGTGGCATCACTGGCAACAAGCTAATATTTCCAGCTTGAAAATGATCCTGGTCATTCAGTTAAGTAATATACCTCATAATCCAAATAGTAAGTAATGTTTGGCTAAATTTGATAAAGTTAGAGGAAATCCTATGGCATTATGACAAGAAGTGAATTTCAGAGAAAGGAAGTAACTCTAACAATCAAAGCAATCTTGCTCACACACCAGTCCAGGAATTAAAACCAAAACAAAACCCAGGCTGTATAAAGTTCCCATTGTACCGTTAGCAGTGATAAGGAAAGGGCCTGGAAGTTATTGTGTGTATGGATTTGCTTTGCTTGAATACATTTTACCTTTTTCAGCTTTTATTGTCTCACAGATGGGTGTAACTATTTGTACATAAAAACTATATGGCAAGTTTGTTTCCATTTCTTAAAATGAGTTTTACTGGTATATAAAAGTCTCATGAGTCTCTCTTGCAATGCTCAGCACTACATGGTCATATAAGAGCTGATTACAATTTCTTGTGATATCAGTGTAGGACATGTGAAAAGATGGCAACATCAAAGATTTTAAATTTGGACACACATATGCAAGTACATCTCTCCATAACCTTCATTGGCACTAAGCATCAGCAGTTCCCGTTGATGGAGTTCCACATAAAGACGGAGCTGCCAAACAGCTGAGAGCAGCAGTGCCTGACCTTGAGGCAGAAGCACCAGCTCAGGAGAGATGTACCCCAGTAATGCCTTGGGAGAGTGGTATGTTCAGGCTGGAAAGTGACAGCCACCAACACGGTCCAGCTCTTCCCAAAACAAAATACTGCTAGTTCTTCCCTGAAGCTTGCACCCTGTTGCTGCCCATGACATCTGAGCCTCACCTGCCAGAGAGGAAGATGCTGCTTACTGTGGTATATTGACTGTCAGCCTTGACGCTCCTCTTTTTCACAGAATCACAGAATTGTCTATGTTGGAAAAGACCCTGAAGATCATCCAGTCCAACCATTAACATAACACTGACAGTTCCCAACTACACCACATCCCTCAGCACTAAGTCCACCCGACTCTTAAACACCTCCAGGGATGGGGACTCCACCACCTCCCTGGGCAGCCCATTCCAATGCCTAACAACCCGTTCTGGAAAGAAATACTTCCTGACATCTAGTCTAAACCTTCTCTGGCACAATCTGAGGCCATTCCCTCTTGTCCTATCGCTTACTACTTGGTTGAAGAGGCTCATCCCCAGCTTTCTGCAACTGCCTTTCAGGGAGTTGTAGAGGGTGATGAGGTCTCCCGTCAGCCTCCTCTTCTCCAGACTAAACACCCCCAGTTCCCTCAGCCGCTCCTCCTACGACCTGTGCTCCAGCAGGGCTTCGTTGCCCTTCTCTGGACACGCTCGAGTCATTCAATGTCCTTTTTGTAGTGAGGGGCCCAAAACTGAACACAGGAATCGAGGTGCGGCCTCACCAGTGCCAAGTACAGGGGTAAGATCCCTTCCGTGTCCCTGCTGGCCACGCTATTGCTGACACAAGCCAGGATGCCATTGGCCTTCTTGGCCACCTGGGCACACTGCTGGCTCCTGTTCATCGGGCTGTCAGTCAACCCCCCCAGGTCCCTCTCTGACTGGCAGCTCTCCAGCCACTCCTCCCCAAGCCTGTAGCGCTGCTGGGGGTTGTTGTGGCCCAAGGGCAGCCCCCGGCATTTGGCCTTATTGAAACTCCTCCAGTTGGCCTCAGCCCATCGCTCCAGCCTGTCCAGGTCTCTCTGCAGAGCCTCCCTACCCTCGAGCAGATCAACAATCCCACCCCACTGGGTGTCATCTGCAAACTGACTGAGGGTGCACTTGATCCCCTCATCTAGATCATCAATAAAGATGTTAAACAGGAGTGGCCCCAACACCAAGCCTTGGGGGACACCACTCATGACTGGCCACCAACCGGATTTAACTCTGTTCACCACAACTCTTTGGGCCTGGCCATCCAGCCAGTTTTTTCCTTCAGAAAATGGTTAGATACCTCTCCTTTCTAGCATAACCTGGAAGGATGACAAGGAAGAAGACTCCCATCCTATAAGCCCCCATGGGTTAGAGTGTTCTTGTAGGATTTGGAATACCTACTTTTAATTGCTACTTTCCTAAGGAGCCCTAAACAGAACATTACTACTTCTGCAGAAAATGTCTTAAGTAGACGGTACTTCTACCTTTAGCAGATGGGCTGTTTGGCATATGTGGGGCATTGGATGTGTTTTTTCAGTTCTCACTTTTAACATCCTTCCCCTTTTCATGAATGTTTAAGCAGTCAGAATATGAGTGGCAGGGAGAAAATAACCCCTCAGACTAATAGTTGCTACACTTATCTAAGAGGAAGATCTGTTCTACTGCATGTTTATATATTTCATATAAAACCCCAGTTTGGATAATTTTTTTCACCACTTTATCCTACAGTGTAAAAATACATTCAGTTACTGGGTCACAAACTGGAACTCCATGCTTTCTGAGTTCCACAGTATTCTGTTACTCTTAAAACACTACTGAGTTATTCCTTTTCTTGAAATTCTCTTCCTCCGCACCCTGTAGGCCTGTAACGTAATGTTCAGGACAAACTCTGGAAATTTTTTTGGCATCAGAAGGAACAGGCATTCAGGTGTTAACAGCTGAATCTTGGACATACCTGTTATCATTTTAAGAAATTACCACATGCAGGCTGTCTGCTCTGTCTTTACTGGAAGCTTGAATACCTGCTTCTAGTAGTAAATGTGGTCCCTCTCTATGGCTGCTATTCAGAGCCAAAAACATAGTCAGAGATTTTGTTTCAGGCTAAACCAATACATCTGGCTCAGGTAAGGAAAGCCATACTGTGCTGGTTCAAGTAGGATAGGGTTAGGTTTCCCCAGCAGAGAGAGAGGGGGAAGGGATCTCCAGCCGGGTTATTCATACCATGCTGGCGTCAGGTCCAGGGGCAGAACCTTTTTACCTTGCTCTTTGGTGGGCTTGGTGGCGGGAACCTGTTTCTGTGACCACTTAGCGGTATTTCTCTGTATATCGTTTGTCTTGTTCATTGTTATTGCTGTTTATTGTTGTTATCATTGCTACTGTTGTTGTTCAGATTGTTTTATCACACTGTTGTATTAAATTTCTTCTTATTTTAACCTGGGGTTTGTGCCTCACTTCCAGCCTGACCGGCTGCGGGTTGGGGAGGAGCAACGGCAATGTGCTCTCTGGTCCCGGCAGGGCTTAAACCAACACACATAACCCAGTATGTGGGCTGTCCTAGGTTGCAGTGTATTCTATTACCATCCTCATGAGCTGCCGAAATCAGGTGGGGCAGTGTTTCCTTGCTTCCCCCCCCCCCCTCCAGACTATCTTTCTGCTAACGGCCCATCAATGCCATGCAGCATGACTCATTATCCCATTGTGAGATGCTCCACCCAGAGGGAGAAAACCAGCATTCCATCCTGGATATAACCTGACATTCTGAATACCAGATGCTCTCTTTTTTCCACTGGATTTCCAGAGGACAGGAGCTACTCAGCCACCACTGGACTTTTCTGAGGAAGAGCAGGGGATCACTGCTTCGGGGGGACTGCAGCCACCATTCTACCAGACTGCTACCACCACCCTGACTAACAGGGTGTCAGGTTGTATCCTAACTCTGTCAGTTTAACCCAGTGTTATTTGCCTTTATAATATTTTTATTTCCCTATTAAATTGTTATTCTGACTTGGTGTCTCCCACTAGTTTGTTTTCAAACTAGCACATATATTTTGGCGCCCAACGTGGGGCCTGGCTGTTGAGAAAAGTCAGAATTACATTTTTGTATTGTAAAAGCCACCTACTCGCTATGATGTTCAACATGCTTACATGGGTCTTGTATCTAGCTCTCTATATTTTTCTGCACATGGGGAATTATCTGCCGATTTTAATGCTTCTGTGTAGACCAGGGTATGGTATAAAATTTGCTTTATTAATCTATTATGCCTACTGCATGATAACCTCCAAGACAGTGAACATAATTCGGAATATATACTCAACTTTGTCTGCATGTCCTACTTTAGGCTGCTACATCTGGGGCCTCAACAATCATACCCATACCCTGGAGGGAGGATTTAAGAGTGTTCTTTTCCAGCTTTTCAGGCCGGACACAGCAGTTTTTGGAAATATTGAGTTCTCTGTGGATGTTAAGGATGGAATAATCTTCTTGTCAGTTCTTTTTTCTTTTTTCTCTATGACCTGCACTGTGTACACCATGCTTAGGATCAGAGCTATGGCACAGCCTCCTCAGCATGAGAGGGAAAAAAAGAGCAGAGCAACAAGCACCATGTCTACACAGACCGTCACAGAGGAGAAAGAAACCAGATGCAAGACAACAGCATCCATGTCTACGCAGACTGACACAGAGGAGGAAAAAACCAAAGGCACTGAAAGCATCTCCACACAAACCATCACTGAACCATAACAGCCTAAACCGATTGCAGTTGTCCCTGTGCAGAAGAAGAAATCAAAAAGCAAATCAGTCCGCATAGTGACTGACGAGGATGCAGCAGGACCTTTGCACGCAGCAGAAGAGGCAGAGCCAGGGATCATCACTCGGTCGCTATCCCTGGGTGAGCTGCGTGACTTGCGGAGGGAATTCACCCACCAGACAAACAAGTCTATCCTGACCTGGCTGCTCCGCATCTGGGATGCTGCAGCCAATGACACCATTCTGGATGGAAGTGAGGCCAGGCAGCTGGGATCTCTGTCCCGGGATATGGTCATTGACCAGGGGATCGGGAGAACCCAAGAAACCCTCAGCCTCTAGCAGCGACTGCTGACAAGTGTAAGGGACAGGTACCTTTGTAAAGAAGACCTCCAGGTGCACCAAGGAAAATGGAGCACAATGGAACAAGGTATCCAGTGCCTGAGGGAATTGGTGGTGCTGCAAATAATTTTCTCATAAGATGAGAGATTTCCTAAGAGCCCAGATGGTGTCCAGTGCACGTCACAGATGTGGTTGAGGTTCGTACGCCTTGGACCAGAGATGTACTCCCGTTACCTGGCAACGCTGCAGTGGAGGGAAGGCGAGGACAGGGTGGGCGTCTTGGTCAACAAACTGAGAATTTACAAGGACACTGTCACAGCCCCGTTTCGCACCCGTGTCTCCTCCGTAGAAACAAGGCTGGCTGAGCAAGTCCGAAGCTTGATTGAAGAGGGCCATCAGAAACTGAAAAAGGAACTCAAGGAAGAGATTTACCACATCTCGCCAGAACCAACAAGAGTCTCTGCCATTAGGAGCAGGCGTCCCCCAACCAGGGAGAGAGGATACACCCCACGAGGTAATCTCTGGTTTTTCCTTCAGGAACATGGAGAAGACATGAGTAAATGGGATGGAAAACCCACCTCCTCTTTAGCAGCCTGGGTACGTGAACTAAAAAGAGGGACAACTACCACAAGAAGCTCATCTAGAGTCAACGCTGCTCCAGTCTCTTGCGCACAGAATTCCAGACGGTATAGGGATGATAATATGACCGATCCTCTTGAAGGGACCTCAGGAGCATATTCACCAGAGGGAAGCAACATGTACCATGACCAGGAATAGAGGGGCCCTGCCTCTAGCCAGGTAGAGGAAAGGGATAATTGGATCTTTTGGACTGTGTGGATCCGATGGCCTGGCACATCTGACCCACAAAAATACACAGCTTTTGTTGACACCGGTGCTCAATGTACTCTGATACCATCAAGGTATGTGGGAGCAGAACCAATTTCTATTTCTGGGGTAACAGGAGGATCCCAGCAGCTGACTGTACTGGAAGCTGAAGTGAGTTTAACTGGGAATGAGTGGCAGAAACACCCCATTGTGACTGGCCCAGAGGCCCCGTGCATTCTCGGCATAGACTATCTCAGAAATGGATATTTCAAAGACCCAAAAGGACATCGTTGAGCTTTTGGGATAGCTGCTGTGGAGACAGAAGATATCAGACAACTGAATACATTGCCTGGCCTCTCAGATGACCCCTCTGCTGTGGGACTGCTAAGAGCTGAAGAACAACAGGTGCCAATCGCCACAGCAACAGTGCACCGTCGGCAATACTGTACCAACAGAGACTCTGTGGTTCCCGTCCATGAGATGATTCGTAAACTGGAGAGCCAAGGGGTGGTCAGCAAGGCCCATTCACCTTTCAACAGCCCTATATGGCCTATGCGTAAGTCCAGCGGAGAATGGAGACTGACGGTGGATTACCGTGGCCTGAATGAGGTCACGCCACCATTGAGCGCTGCCGTGCTGGACATGTTGGAACTTCAGTACGAGCTGGAGTCCAAAGCAGCAAAGTGGTACTCCACTATTGACATTGCCAATGCCGCCTTCTCCATTCCTTTGGCAGCAGAATGCAGGCCCCAGTTTGCTTTCACCTGGAGGGGTGTGCAATACACCTGGAACCGACTGCCCCAGGGGTGGAAGCACAGTCCCGCCACTTGCCATGGACTGATCCAGACTGCACTGGAAAAGGGTGAGGCTCCAGAACATCTGCAATACATCGACAACATCATCGTGTGGGGAAACACAGCAAAGGAAGTATTTGAGAAAGGACAGAGAATCATCCAGATTCTCCTGGAAGCCGGCTTTGCCATCGAAAGGAGCAAAGTCAAGGGACCTGCCCGAGAGATCCAGTTCCTGGGAGTGAAGTGGCAAGATGGACAACGTCAGATTCCCACCGAGGTCATCAATAAGATCACTGCGATGTCTCCACCGACCAGCAAGCAGGAAACACAAGCTTTCCTGGGCGCCATAGGTTTTTGGAGAATGCACATTCCCGAGTACAGCCAGATCGTGAGCCCTCTCTACCTGGTTACCCGCAAGAAGAACGATTTCCACTGGGGCCCTGAACAGCAGCAAGCCTTCGCTCAGATCAAGCAGGAAATTGCTCATGCAGTAGCCCTTGGCCCAGTCAGGACAGGACCAGAGGTGAAGAACGTGCTCTACTCTGCAGCTGGGAACAATGGTCCGTCCTGGAGCCTCTGGCAGAAGGTGCCTGGTGAGACCCGGGGTCGACCACTGGGATTCTGGAGCCGAAGTTACAGAGGGTCTGAAGCCAACTACACTCCCACAGAGAAAGAAATCTTGGCCGCCTATGAAGGAGTTCAAGCTGCCTCAGAGGTAATCGGCACAGAAGCACAACTCCTCCTGGCACCCCGACTACCGGTGCTGGGTTGGATGTTCAAGGGAAAGGTTCCTTCCATGCATCATGCCACTGACACCACATGGAGCAAATGGATTGCTCTCATCACACAGCGTGCCCGTATTGGAAACCCGAATTGCCCTGGGATTCTGGAAATTATAACGAACTGGCCTGAAGGTGAGACTTTTGGATTATCTTCTGAAGAAGAGGAAGAGCAAGTGACTCGTGCTGAGGAAGCCCCACCATATAATGAGCTACCAGAGGCTGAAAGATACTACACCCTCTTCACTGATGGTTCCTGCCGAATTGTAGGCGCTAACCGGAAGTGAAAAGCTGCAATATGGAGCCCCACACGACGAGTTGCACAAGCTACTGAGGGACAAGGTGAATCGAGTCAGGTTGCAGAGCTCAAAGCCGTCCAGCTGGCTTTGGATATTGCTGAACGAGAGAAGTGGCCGAGGCTCTATCTCTACACCGACTCATGGATGGTAGCTAATGCTCTGTGGGGATGGATGGATCGCTGGAGAAAGGCCAACTAGCAACGCAGAGGGAAACCCATCTGGGCCGCTGAGATTTGGCAGGACATCGCCACCCGAGTAGAGAAGCTAACCGTGAAGGTTCGACACGTGGATGCGCATGTACCCAAGAGTCGGGCGAATGAAGAGCATCACAACAACGAGGAGGTGGACCGAGCTGCCAAGGTGAAAGTATCTCAGGTGGATCTGGACTGGCAGCACAAGGGAGAATTATTCCTAGCTCATTGGGCCCATGATGCTTCTGGTCATCAGGGGAGAGATGCAACCTACCGATGGGCCCGTGACCGAGGGGTGGACCTTACCATGGACAGCATCTCACAGGTCATCCACAGTTGTGAGACCTGTGCTGTAATCAAACAGGCCAAGCGGGTGAAGCCTCTGTGGTACGGTGGACGATGGTCAAAGTACAGGTATGGGGAAGCCTGGCAAGTTGACTACATCACCCTTCCCCAAACCTGCCAAGGCAAGCGCTACGTGTTGACCATGGTGGAAGTAACCACTGGATGGTTGGAGACCTACCCTGTGCCTCATGCTACTGCCCGGAACACCATCCTGGGCCTGGAAAAGCAAGTCCTGTGGAGACATGGCACCCCTGAGAGGATCGAGTCAGACAATGGGACTCATTTTAAGAACAGCCTCATCAACACCTGGGCCAGAGAACACGGTGTTGAATGGATATATCATATCCCTTATCATGCACCAGCTGCCAGGAAAGTTGAATGCTGCAATGGACTACTTAAAACCACCCTAAAGGCACTTGGTCGGGGGACCTTCGAAAATTGGGAAGTGAACTTAGCAAAGGCCACCTGGATGGTCAATACCCGAGGGTCCATCAATCGAGCTGGTCCTGCCAAGGCTGAACCCTTGCACACAGTGGATGGAGATAGAGTCCCTGTGGTACACCTGAGAGGTATTTTAGGAAAGGCTGTTTGGATTAATCCCACCTCAGGTAAAGGCAAACCCATCGGTGGGATTGTCTTTGCTCAAGGACCTGGTTACACTTGGTGGGTAATGCAGAAAGATGGGGAAACCCATTGTGTACCACAAGGAGACCTAATCTTAGGTGAGAACTGTGTGTAGGGTTTCATTGTATATGTATATATGTGGGGGGGCATGTGTAGAGTTTAAGGAAGGTATTGATTGGGGATGATGGAGATGATAATAGAATAAGGGGTGGATTATGTCCTGGGTTGCAGTGTATTCTATTACCATCCTCATGAGCTGCCGAAATCAGGTGGGGCAGTGTTTCCTTGCTTCCCGCCCCCCCCCTCCAGACTATCTTTCTACTAACGGCCCATCAATGCCATGCAGCATGACTCATTATCCCATTGTGAGATGCTCCACCCAGAGGGAGAAAACCAGCATTCCATCCTGGATATAACCTGAGATTCTGAATACCAGAGACACCCTTTTCCACTGGATTTCCAGAGGACAGGAGCTACTTAGCCACCACTGGACTTTTTCTGAGGAAGAGCAGATTTTTATTTTTTTTTTCTCTATGGGATCACTTATTCGGGGGGACTGCAGCCACCATTCTACCAGACTGCTACCACCACCCTGACTAACAGGGTGTCAGGTTGTATCCTGACTCTGTCAGTTTAACCCAGTGTTATTTGCCTTTATAATTTTTTTTTTTCTTTATTAAATTGTTATTCTGACTTGGTGTCTCCCACTAGTTTGTTTTCAAACTAGCACAGTGGGCCTAGTTACAAACTAGGTACTGACCTAGAGAGCTCTGAAGGTATATTCCAAGAATGTACTATGTGTAGAGATACCCCAGCACACTCTAATAAAATCAGCTGCAAACAGCTGAGGAGTCAACATGTTTATTTCTGCCACCTGTGCTGGAGGAACAGCATATTCCTTCAGAAGTGTAGGGTAGACAGCAGGGACGGTCACTTGTAATAGTACTGAAGTATAAGCCACAAGAGAGTCTACAGAAACATCTCAGGCTGAAAAAGAAATTGAAGCATCCCATGTCCTCTCATCTCTGTCGATTAAGAAAAAGGTGGGTGATCAGTGCACCAGCAGGTATGGTGACCACCGTACTTTGCCTACTGCCTGATCTTTGGCCTTGTTTATAACATGTCCAAGAAGAAGAAATAACCTTTTACAGAACTGACTGTTGGATATAAACAGACCCTGGAACATCTCTGCCTATGATCAGAAGTAGAATTTATATAGAGAACTTCAATACTGTTACTTGGTAATAATTTAAGTGAGGGCTTTGAGGATTTCTGATTAAGTTGTCCCGAAGTAGGAGGCAGATAAGACCAACAGTTAGAACTGCTGTAGTTCTAGCCCTTTATCTCTCTCTAGATCATTACATTTGTGTGCCTAAATATTGATCATGTAGGTGTAAAGTTTTGCAGCAAAGTGATACATTCAAATACACTGTAAAATAGGGCAAGAAGCTTGAGATCTGTAGGTTGAATAACTAGATGCTGCAGCACAGTCACTGTTACTAACTGTACTAACTTTGCTTCTGTGTCAGGCTTATCTGTGAAGAAATTTTAAGTTTTTATTTCTTGTCATTAGACTTTTCTTGAAAAGCTTGATGAAAATCAAAAGGATTGAAGGAGTGCGGAATCTTGAGCATTCTTTAAGGTCACTTTATAGGTTTAGCACAGTTTAGTATGGTTCAGCATGGCTTGATAGATAATGTCAATTTTTATTTGTTGACCTTGCCATTAAGGTCCACCCATTGGGAGTGCTTACAGTATTCTTTCCTTGATGCTAACAAGTCTTGGACCATAACCTTACAGACTTACAAAAAAACCCCAAATCAACCAACCAACCAAAATTATATTAATATAGAGGTTTATAGTATAATTTAAAAAATAAAATACTTTTATATAAAGAATAATAGCTTGTAACTGAAATGCTTCTAAACTGACTCCCAGTACTGCTTTCTGACTTTATGGGAAAGTAGTATTTGAACCAAAGGCTTCAGAGTCAAAGATTTAAGAAAGACAACCCAAAAATGCATCCATAAGTCAGTTTATATCACTGTGAAAACACAGTAACATCAACAAACACATTTTGATAGCATATGTAATCCCAATAATGTAGTACCCATGTTGCAATTCATACATATTTAGTTCTATAATACACTGAGTTATAAGATCACATATTGTGTCATTCTGTGTATATACACTATACCCCTTCCCACTCGTGTTTAAGTAACTGCAGCATATATTTGCATAAAAACAACTGTTTTATGAATATTTACATATTTGTCATCTTTTAATACAGTAAACCAGGGGGAAATGAAGAGTTCTGGCAATGTATTACTAGTCACAACTCTGCATAACTCTAGCTAATATTTTGAAGAATAGCAGCAATCTTGGAACCAGATTTTCAAAATAGATGTGTTTGAAAATCTGAAGGTAAATTTGATTTAACATTTATTAATGTAGTAAAAAGACATATAAAAATAAGAGGAGCAGAATGTGTCATTTTAAATAAACATTATTAGATTTTACCTCTATTTAATAGTCAAAGCTTATTTTACTAAAACAGGTAAGGGCATTTTTTTGTGTGTGAGGCTATAGCTTCTGTGCCAACTTTAGGAACTGTGAGCTTAGCTTGAGAGTAACCAGGCAAAGATTATAAAATCAGAAGTGCCAGCTGCCTGGCCTGTGTACAATTAGGCTTTCATGAAAAATCTGGGGGCTGGATTTGACAGAACCAGAAAGCAGCTGTTTTCAACAGCACACTTCCGCTTGGAAACTACAGCTATCTGAGTGAGAATTAATGCTCCTTTTCATGTTAGTGCGCTCTTCCACTGATCCTTACAGCAGCTGTTGCTGTACTTCCCTAAACACTTAAACTGGAGTTGTACTAGGACTGCATGTAGCAACTGGCAAAACATTTGGTAGGCAAAAGTCCTGAAATTTCAGGGAACTGGACTATGTAAATCATGTGTTGGTTTTGTTATCTTTGTCCTTTCAGTAACATACTTCCTGGAGCCATAGTGGGTTGGTTTGATACCCAGGCAGAATAATTTAGTCCCACACCCCAGCTGTCTATCTTGGAAGAAGCTGTCTATCTTAATACTTGGAGGAAGATTATATGGAAAATTCTATAGGCTGTTACTGGCCCCTATGGAAATAAAAAATAAAGTTTTGGGGTTTCTTCCTTATACTCTGTGATGATAGTTTAATGACTGGAGGTATATTTGCAGCTCTACCACTTTCCTGCTGATGACCATGAGAAAGTCACTTCATCGCATGGTACTACAGTTTCTCCACAGGTGACATAGGAATAATGAAAATTCTCTTTTCTGTGGAACGCCATGAGGTCTGTGTAGGAAATTGTAAGCTGAAATTATTTTAAGAGTATTGGGAAGACCATATTGAGGGACAAAGCTTATACGGTTTTGACTTTAACTATTGCGTCTTCTCTATTTAGTCTGAACTGGCAGTTGTGTCAGCAACGGCGACCCCAGCCCACATAGCTTTTGAGCATACATACTGTTAGTGTAAACGTTTAGAACAGTCAGTCTTACCCTGTCATTTTGCACTTGCTTGTCAGGAAGCATGAAAGAGCAAATGTTGTCTGCCTTTTGCAGAGGTGTGCAAGGGAGTGCTGAATCCTGCATTACTTGAACTGAGTTCTTCAGAGCTTTTACTAAAGACAGAGCTCAGTAAACTGAAGCTCATAATCCATATAAATCTTCTTCATGCCTCTATAGTAAGAGCCAGCCTTAAGAGCTAAATTCAACCTTCAGCTATTCATATATGATTGTACATTTAAATATGCATTTATATGAAGGTCAGAGAGTCCCAGAGAGATGCTTTGATCTAAGCGGATTTTGGAACATTTGGGAAAAACGGAGGTGTTGTTGGAGCCCACTAGATGTCAGTGTCGCCACACGAGAGACTACTGCAGCTCTGCTCGCTAGCCAGGCCGGCTTGGGTTGCTTCAGAGTAACAAGGAGTTGGCTTGGAGCATGGAGACTGGCTATGTAAAGTCTGTCTCATTTTTACGTAGCTCTAGGAAATATCCTGGGAACAGTGATGCAACCCATTTATTCTGATTGTATGATGTAGTTCCTACCAATTTGTATGCAGCAGAAATACCTTATGGAATAAGAAACAAATAAAGGGAAATATTTCTGAATAAATAGACATTCAGTGAACTAAAAACTATTATAGGGAATGATAGCAGCAAGTAATGCTTTGATTTGTGACTCTCTTCTCCAAAGGAGTGTCTCTACTCTAAAATGCGACAGCTATTCTGCCCTTGATATGACTGAAATTATGACACTTGGGGAAAAGTAATATTAGATCTGAAAACGCATTCAATAGTAAGGTTCATTAAGAGGTGATCCATTCAAAGTACAGAAACCCACAGAAAATGGGAAACCTAGACAAAGAAAAAGCTGAACTTGTGGAAAGTATAGGAAAGGTAGAGAAATTCCATTAAAATATTAAAAAGTTGGTGCTGTTAAAATATAAAAGGTAAAGTAGAACAAAGGGCAAAATTTGATGTTTCAGATGTGAATGTAGAGGAGAAAACATAAGATGATTATTCAACATTTGCATAGATTTGTTGGTGTATGCAGGAAAACCACAGAATCATAGAACAGCTCTGGCTGGAAGGGACCTTGAAAGACCATCTGGTCCAAGCTTTTATGGAAAAGGGAGTCTAAATGAGATTACCTAGCACCCTGTCTAGTTCCATCCTGAAAACCTTCAGTGATGGAGACTACCACTGGGGAGGTTGTTCCAGTGATTGATTGTTCTTACTGAAAAAATCTCTTTCCTGTATCAAGATGAAACCTCTCCTACTGCAACTTGTACCCATTGACCCTTGTCTTCTCCATGTGACTCCTTGTGAAGAGAGAGCCTCTGTCCTCTTTGTAGTCACCCTTTAAGCATTGGAATACTGTGATGAGGTGTCCGCTGAGCCTTGTCCAGGAAGAAGAGACTTAACTCCTTCAGTCTTTCCTCATAGGTTCTCCAGCCCTTTGATCATCTTCATGTCCCTCCTTTCGGGCCTCTTCCAGTCTGTCAGCACCTTTTTTGAATTGTAGGGACCAGAACTGGACAGAGTAGGTGCAACCTGACAAGCACGGAGTAGAGTGGGATGACCACGTCTCTCTCTCTGCTAGCAATGCCCCTGCAGATGCAGTCCAGGATCTGATTTGCTTTTATTGCTGCAGCAGAAGTGCACTGCTGACTCGTGTTCAGCTTGTTGTCCACTGGTACCCCCAGGTCCCTTTCAGCAAGGCAGCTCCCCAGCCTCAGAGCCCAGCCTGTACCGGGCTCTTTCGTTATGTTGTTGCAGGTGCAGGACTTTTCACTTCTCTTTGTTAAACTTCATACTGTTCTTGTTAGCCCACTCTTCCAGCCTGTCGAGGTCTCTCTGTGAGATGGCTCTCCCTTCTCATATCCACCTCACCACCCAGTTTAGTGTCATCAGCAAACTTGATGAGGATGCGTATTATATTAATTACAAAAACTGTGTATTGGTTCTGAAGTGTAATTTCCACTATCAGAAATTACATTAATAGTATCAAGCTTGTAAATGAAAATACTCATGTTTGCTAGACATGGTATATTTACTGGGTAATACTAGACTGTCAATGATAATTTGACTGCTGAGTTTAACATTTTTTCATTGTTATTGTACATTTTTCCCTTTTTTTGGAAGGCAGAGATGTGGCCTCTACATACTTGGCCATGTAAGCAGTCTAAAGCATTCTGGTTTGAGCTAGTTGTTAATTTGTCAGTCAGCAATTGTGCTAGTTTGAAAACAAACTAGTGGGAGACACCAAGTCAGAATAACAATTTAATAGGGAAATAAAAAAAAAAAAAAAAGAAAAAAATTAAAAAAATTATATAGGCAGGTAACACTGGGTTAAACTAACAGAGTCAGGATACAACCTGACACCCTGTTAATCCGGGTGGTGGTAGCAGTCTGGTAGAATGGTGGCTGCAGTCTCCCTGAAGCGATGATCCTGTAGAAAGAAGGTCTACTCTTCCTCAGAAAAAGTCCAGTGGTGGCTGAGTAGCTCCTGTCCTCTGGAAATCCAGCGGAAAAGGGTGTCTCTGGTATTCAGAATCTCAGGTTATATCCAGGATGGAATGCTGGTTTTCTCCCTCTGGGTGGAGCATCTCACAATGGGATAATGAGTCATGCTGCATGGTATTGATGGGCCGTTAGCAGAAAGATAGTCTGGAGGGGGGGGGCGGGAAGCAAGGAAACACTGCCCCACCTGATTTCGGCAGCTCATGAGGATGGTAATAGAATACACTGCAACCCAGGACAGCAACCCGAGTCATACAGATCACCCTATATCCCTCAAACTCCTTCTCCATTAGCAGCTTTAAAATTACCTCTTGTTTTATAAAGGTTTATTGTAGCTCCAAATTTATAGCTTTGTTTAGTCTCCACCTAGGAAAATATTCCATGTGCTCTGTGTTATAAATTGACTTCACACAATTTATTGAAGTAGTATCCAATTAAAATTTATTAATTACAGGAAGCAAGGCATAAGCAAATTGCAGCGCTGGGCGGCCGGGGAGTGCAACTCCACCAACAGCACGCCCTTTCGCAGCTTCTCGCCTTCCTTATATGCTACAAAGTGTTATATATTAATGAGACTGCTCTACATATTCATGATCTATCCCCGCCTAGCCCCTCTTCGTATTGTAATGAGGTTTCTTCCCACTTGCGCCTGCGTAGTAAACTTCAATAGTTCTGGGCGGTGGTCGCAGAGCCCTGGGCGGTGGGCGCAGGGATGAAGTATCTCCTCTTCCTCGTTGAACTTTTCACCCCGAAGCTTTGCGCAGCCTCCGTAGTTCTTTGGCATGTCTCTACAGGCCTCTTCAACTGATAGGGTATTTCTGTGGCCTGTCTCTACAGGCTTCTTCAGCTGTTAAAGTTCCGATAAGGGAGTGCCCTCATGCCTCCTATACAATCTTGCTTTATCATGTTTTCTCAGCTTAGCGCTTGCGGTTAGTCTTACACACTGTAGCAATGTTAGCCTTTCATAGCTCATGTGGCAACATATGTTTCCATTATTTTTAACAAAATTTGGTGAACAAACAATTTACTATCTATCACACTCTGCAACTCATTCTGAAAGTATTTATATACTCAACTCTTCCATACACCTATGGATATACATACTTTAAATATTTTTTTGAAAACTAATCCATCTGGTGTTAAATATTTTAATATTTTTTATTAACCTGGAGGTATATATTTTTGTTCTTGGCTCAGTAAGCTTAACTGAAAACATGTGAATGATACACAGGAAGTCATTGCATTACTTGAAGATTTTTCTAATCTCTTTCCCACCATGCCTTGCTTGATGTTATGTGAAGAATAAAAATAAGAAAAGTATCATAGTCCTTTGCCTCCTTTATTTAAGAAAAACACCACACTACATTGGAAAAATCTTGCAACGGAAGAGTTAAATATACGGTACATGTGATACTTTCTGAGTATGTGCTTTCACCTTTATACATTTAATCAGTGTACATGTACTTGAATATAAGACACACTTTTGAAAATCTACATCTATAAGCCTATCAGAAAAGACAAATACATCTGTTTAAAATCTGTGCACTTATTCTTTGAATGTAAAAATACCTCTTTCCCTACTTTAAAACTTGTGTAGCAAAAATTACATTAAATTCCTTCTATTTATTTTATTTTACACATGCTTTTGCATTGTTTCAATATCCAGTCTTCTCTTTTGTTTTTGTAAAACACACAGAGTTAAACTTACAATAGTACAGACTACTACTACACACACAGCTACTATTGCTACTATTACTGGACTGTTAGCACCGTTATTGTTGCCATCATAATCTAAAGGCACAGAAGCTTTTGGAGGAATGAACCATGTGGCTTGTGCTATATTAGACACCTCTGAAATCAAGCTGGTATCATCAACAGCACGTATAGCAAAGTAGATTATGGTGTCATTTTCTATTATGAAATTTTCTCGTTTAATTTTAAGCAATTCTTCTCTACCAGCCTCCTTAGGTATGAGATTAGAGCAATTCACAGAAGTGGCACGATCAAAGTGATTTCTTAGGTCCAGAAGATTTTCACTGCTTTTTATTATGTAGTGATCAGCTAGGGAAAAAAGAACACACATTAACAACAAATTAATATAGATGTTTTAATATCCCTGCTTGTGGTCACAGCGTAGGACTTCAAGACCCATTTTGTGAAAAAATGTGCTGGTGATTCCTCTTTTACTACTGACTATTGCTCAGCATGGAGGGTTGGCAAGTTCGCTTTTAAACCTTACTTTACAGTGTCAAAGGTCAATTGTTGCTGAGTCTGGGAACTCCTTTTCAATTAAAAATGGAAATTGAATCCACCTTAAAAATATTGTTTCACCAACACTCTTACCTTTGTGCAGACCTGTGCAAAATGTAGCTGAATGAGAAACTGCTGTCAAAATACAAACATAAGATGAAATAGCAATTAAAATATATGTGTAGATAGCAGGGGTGGGCCTTGCTGATCTGTATTCTCTCTATCAGCATGAGGTTTTGATAGCAAAAACTGTGAAAGACACAAAATGATTCTCCCATTTGTAATCAAAGAACTGGTAGTTACATTGCTATGAATGCATTTGATTAATTCCCTGGGGTTCTGTTGTTTCTATTTAAAGTCTGTAGCTTTTCAAGACTTTCTCCCCTTCCCCTTCTCTTCCTCTTATACCCTCTCCTCTTTAGGTAGTAGAGATGTGCATGATATGCCCAGCTCCAAACCAGTGCAGGATCTGCTATCTTAAACTATAATGCAGTAACTAACTACTTTAGCTGCAAAAGTTTTTAGACACATAGTTGCTAAATAGCGATAAAAGAAGTTGAGAATTTTATTTTTAGTTCTTTTTTCCTTGTGTGGCTGGTTATTAAAAATTTTAGATAAATGTAAGGTTTTCATCTGAAACTGTAATCATCATAACTTGTAGCATTGTATATTTTAACATATACTCTCTGGTTTATGCGAGGAAATGTTTGTATGTTTCATCTGGAATTAAGTTTCATTTTTCTTGTACAACAACCTTAAAATGAGTATTCTGGATAGAACGTTACTGCATCTCTATAGTCCATTTACATCTTTGTAAATAGATTAAAGGTTTGTATTCTCCACGTTGGTTGGTTTGGTGGTTTGTTTTGTTTTGTTTTTTTTTATTATGCACAGACATGGACTAAGACTTGTTGCTAAAGTCTCTAGTGGTTATATATAAATGTATTTATTTGATTTGTGTATAATATTCCTTGGTTTCCTTGTTTTGTTTTGTTGTTGTTTGCTTTTTGTTTTGGTTTTGTTTGTTTGTTTGTTTGGGTTTTTTTTAACAGGACAACTAAAACAGGTATCATACAAAAGGTTGTCTTTCTGTTTGGTTATGTTTTCAGGTTGAGTGTTGGTCCTCAGGGTATATCCTTTCAGACAAAAATATCAACCCCATCTCACAAAAATGTAGTGTCTGACTCACCTTTTCCATTGTCAAAGTCACCTCCTGGAGCTGTCCAAGACAAGACTATCATTTTGTTTTCTAAACGAGCTTGAAGGTCTGTAACTTTACAGGGTGGATAAATAGAAGAATCTTCTCCCGTATTCACTACAAGAGAACTTGTTGAAATTCTGTTAAAACTTCCCAGGTTGACTTGGATTGCTTTATCAGAAAATTTGTGTCTTGGTGCATTCATATAAATTTTACCTGTGTAAAACATTTTTCAACTTTCAGCATGATATAACTCTGAATTGCATTTTCTTTTAATTCTTATTATCTCTTCTCATCCTTTAGGTTTTCTTTATTCAGATTTAGTGAAAAGTTAGTGAAGTAAAGACAGAAAACAAGGTCATCTCAGGATTCTCAGTATAAAATTTAGGAAACCCAAAAAGCAGACAAAGTCTAAAATGTGTAAAAAATGGAAATACTGCAAGCAGTAAAGCAGGTTGCAGATGCTGGTGAGCCATGGCTGCAATAAGGTAGTTCTATCCATCTCTTTACCCATATTGCAGGCCTTAAGAGACTTTCAGTTATATAGACCATACTTTGTGAGTTTTTTAGACAATTTTTATGCTTATTTTTCTAAATTTCACAGTGTGTAACTGTGAGGATATTAAATTGCAACAACTACTATTTTTTTCAGCATTAAGATGAAAAAGTACTAAAAAAATCAAGAACTCTTAAAAGCTAAGTTTTCTAGCAGCATTAGCTTGTATACTGATGTTGCATGATGAATTTAATTACCCCAAATCCCCATTTTAAAGTCTCAAGAATAATTATAGATTTAAAATTCCTCTTGTAAGATGCTGAAATATCAAATCTGAGCAATATTTATCATTCTCATGGCTGTAAAAAAAAATAATTTTTAGATTAAAGACAAGATTTTATGCTGTTCTCATATACAGAAAACAGTAGTTGGAGCTGGTTTGTTTTGTTTGGGCTTTTTTGTGGTGAAAATAGTAGATAGAACATCTTTTAAGATCGAATGCAATTTTTGTGAATCTAAATGATCCTATTTGCTAAAACCTTTACACCCCCGTATATACAAATCATGCAAAGAATTGTCTGTTTCATAAACGCTCTTTACCATTTTCTCTGTAGCCTGGTATACAGAAGGCTTGATTTTGCTTGAGGCTAAGTCTGGCAGTTGTATTTCTCCCATGGGCATTCACTTTTAGACTGTATCTTCCAGTGCCTTGTAAAGAAGTAAAGTACCTTGAGTAGATGCCATCATTCTTCATCGTGTCAGCACCTTGGTATAGAATTATTGAGAATTAATATCTTAAACAAGATACTTGCTGGTAAACAAGATTATTTTTTCTTACTCATACATAAAACCTGAGCATTACTATGCAGAAACCTGACAGTGTTTTAGTAATGTGGACATCTTTAAAAATAGGAGTGGTCCCACTATGACAACCTGCATTGCATATGTATTTTGTTAAAAAGAACCATTCTGCATTAACACCTTTAAATAGGTAAATCTCTTGTTACTATATGAAACCACCAAGTTAATACTTATTAGCCATCTACTATATAAAGCACCTTTTAATTATAAAAATGCTATAATTTAACCTTTGGCCAGGAATTCATCAAGCAGGATTCCTTCTCTTTAAGTGAACTTGTGCAGTTGTACTTGTCTGGCTGCAGTAGATAGATGATCTGCTGGTGGCATCCAAACTAACTATTTTAAAGCCTGGCAGCAGTGTAAAAATAACCTTGCAGGTTCAGCAAGTACATGTTTGAGAAACACAGGATAACACATTGAAATCTTCTTATAAGTACAGCAATGTGAAAGTCAGGACAGAATGAGGAGGCACTGCTGGATACCACTGAATTTATAAAGCTACAGGTCTACAGCAGTGGTGAAAGAAAAGGAAGAGGAGTATGAAAAGAGATCAGGGATGCTGAATGCCAGGAATGTCTTGCTATTGCTCTAAGAAAGAGTATTCTTGAAAAGAACAATAATGAACTTATTTAACATACAAAAGAGATAAAGCTAATATTTGGTGAGCTAATGTTAAGACTGTAGTCCAGCTTCCTAGAATATGAGATGGACTAACAAAACAGCTTGTTTTCTTTTTACCTTGCCTTTTGAGGGCCAATGATTACATGCAGTACACTTTCAGAAAGAGGTATGAGCAATGTACCCACTACCATGAACACTTCTGCTTTCACCCTCAATAACAGCACAGGAAAGAAAGCAGAACAATTTTTTCAGGTAAAGGCCCATGTCTTTGTTTTCCTCACTGAGAAAAAGCTCTGTAGCTTACTTCTGTCCTAAAGCAGTAGGATCCTCTGTCTCCCTTTTTATTTTTTTCTTGATACAGGTATAGCCATGATTCAGTCCTTTGTGATAAACCTGAGGGGAGCATGCAAACTTGGATTCCAAAATGCATAAATGCAAAGGTTTTTACTATGTGTATGGAACCTTACCTGCACCATTATCAAGAAGTTCAAGGGTTACTGCTGCAGCACCATCCTTCTCTATGGTGGCTATCACAGTTGCACCAAGAACAGGCACAAACCCTTGGCTAACCTCTGCATAAACAACAACTGGATTAAATGCTCTATTTGCCCTGTTCATGTGAGCTGTGATGCTCACAGGAGGAATGTCAGAATGTGCTGGTCGAGAGGCAGCTGTTACTGATATAACTTGAGTTGCTGTATGAATATTTTTAATACAAAACTGCCAATCACCCACCTGCAAATAAAATACAAAAATTTTAAAAACTAGTGAAAAATCTTCATGTTCTAACAGAACCATTGTTTCCCTTATATAATAAAAAAAAAAAAAAAGTAAAGAAAAGCGGTATGCTAGTCTATAGGGAACATTAATTCAGAAAATGTAAAAAAAAAAAAGTTCTGTCTTTACCTCTGCAGTGCCACTTATACTGAGTCTAGCTGTGTTTGGGTTTGAATCATCGATTGTAAAGTCTGAGCTTCCATATTCTTTTCCTTTGGGGTCCCTCAGAAAAAAAAATGGCTGAGATATACTCCACGCAATGCTGAAGAAAGTGTCATTTCCTACAGTTTTGTCAACGGGCACAGTAGTATTCATCCATTCAGAATGCTGAACAACTAGCTCTTTGCTTTCAAGCTGTTGTTAGAGGAATAAAATTTCTTATTACTATTTAGTAAAGAAACATTTAACATATTTTCAGAATGATTCCTCACCCATTGTACAATATTGTATCTATTCGTTGCTGATTTAAAATGGATTAGTTTTGGAGGAGAGAAATTAAAAGCATTTATACCTTTTGGAAACTAGCATTAAAAAAGATCCCTGCTTATTTATAACTCAGAGTTACATGGAGAAGATGGCAGGCTTTCTAGTTCTTCTGTCTCTACCTACAGGAAAATTAAGAGCTATTTGGCACAACTACTAAATGAAGAAAACTAATAAAATCCCAGATTCACTTTAGAAAATAAATGGCTGTTTACCTAGTAACATTGATTTTAAGTGTAAAATTATGGTAGACAATAAACTACAGTAAGTGTAAGTCCTTCGTTTCTATATCTAAACTATTTATCTACCTATCCAAAGCATTGTGTCAACAAACTGTATTTCCACTGCAGTTTGCTCATCATTATCTGCTGTTTATAATCTAGACATCTTTGTGAGTGGTATATTTTGGATAAAACATAGGACTGGATCTGTGTTAAAATATTAACGAAGTGAGGAATGAGTTGTTAAATTCTAATTAAGAATTGGCCTAGATTAAAAGTCTAAAAGTTTATACGTAAAAATGCTACATATGGCTTAGAAGAAAAGCTGTATTTTGAATTGTATCTTTGTTACAATCAAGTTACACTGTTAAAACGCTTTAAAAGATAATGTTTTGTGTAAAAGTAAACTAAACATCCTGGGGGATTTCTGCTTGCTTTTTTTTCTCTCAAAGTCTCTTGGACTTTGACAATTATGAGAAATAATCTTCTTGATTTTTTGAAATCATGAATTATATAAATTGTGAATTATATATGTTTCATTGCCGTGAAATGTCAAATATCACTAAAAAATGTACTTGCTCCTATTTCCAAATTGAGCCACTGACAATTATGATATTAATGTCTAAATTCATTCAATTACTGATAAACTAAAAGCATAGAAGGAAAAAGAAGTGTTGAAATTCAGACCTGAATGGATTGTTCAGAAATATCTCCACTTCCTGATGTAATTGCACTGAATGCCTCAATTAATTTACTGGGGACAACTCCATCTACACTATAAAGCCTTAAACCTCCTGAAAGACAAGAGCAGAAGAATTAGAAACACTATTTTTTACTCTAAAGTTGCTAAGTTTTATATGACTTCTGGTACTGAAAGTTCTAATGAGGCAGCCAATATGTTACAAAATCAAAAAAGAAATGCATCTTTTTATTAATGTGTTAATGCATATGTCATAGTAAATTCTGGCTTGTGTGATCAACTCATTTTATCTGTCATTGGCAAAGTTTGTAAAAAAACCACTCCCTGGGGCATATCATCAAGTACAGCATTTATAGACTTCTCCTAGTACTTTTGGAGTCACATACTATCCCTTCAGTGAAATTCTGCTCTGAAAATACCTCTGTGGAAAAGACACAGTGGCCTTCCATGGTTTTTGACTCTTAACATCCAGATCATCTTTATTCCCAAATGTGAAGTTTAGATCTCTTTTCATGTATACTGCGTTCAAGCAGCTCCAGTCCGTTGGAGGTTCTCATAATCAGTGCAGGTCTGTTAACGAATGCATTGTGAATATGGCTTCATAGTGCTCTACTGAAGCATCTGCAGTTCGTGCATTTGTTGCAAGTCTCTTTCAAAGTAGGATCACACATGCCAGACATAAACTGAGCCATCACTGTGCTCCTGGGGAGCCTACTCCAGCATGCAGGGGCTGCCCACAGCCCCTCCCTACCACCTACCACCGCTCATCCCCGTCCCTCACACACAGGCTGACAGAAGATATGCAGGTTGCATCAGTTGTATGGCTCTGTCTCATGAGAGAACACGTGGAGTCATAAGAGCTGGAGGAGGTGTTAGCTCAGGGGTCTAGTCAGTATCTTCGGAAAACTGATTTTTGTTTCTAAGCAGGAAGGCCTGCT
This sequence comes from Athene noctua, assembly GCF_965140245.1. Taxonomy (NCBI): domain Eukaryota; kingdom Metazoa; phylum Chordata; class Aves; order Strigiformes; family Strigidae; genus Athene; species Athene noctua. The sequence continues at coordinate 17,162,077 of NC_134041.1, read as the reverse complement.
GGTTGAATACTGAAGGACCATCTGGGTTCTTTCTAACTCACAAATCATTCTTAGTAAATATGCTGCAAGTGGAGCTTAAACAACAAATTCTGTCTTAGCATAGAGGCCAGAATAGAATTGAGCTCTGGACTCTCCTATAGTCATGTTGATCTAATGATGATGAAGAGTATGTAAGGGTTTTCCAAATTATTTAAATTGTGAAAAGAAGTGGATTGTAGTTTGAAAATGTACAGCATGTGCATCCCTCTAATAAGAATATTTATTCACTATATTTGTTTGGAGTCAGCTTACTTTCTAGATCTACACAAGGAGTTTTCATTGTTCCGTGGCATTAGCAGGTGCTGTAGCATGAAGCAACACCCCTATGGATAGTTTTAAAATGCTTGTTTTCAATCTAATTATATAGCTCCAGCTCAGCAGACAGCTATGCTTGCTAATGACAACGGTATTCACTGTGTTTACAATTTCCTAGCCAGTGCACTTCAGCTGCAACAGTTGGAAAAAAATTATTATTCTTTATGTAATGAAAAATGGTTATAAGTAAAAGCATACAGAAAGTTTTCATCATTGCATGCAATGCCAGAAATTAAATTCTAGTCATTTCTTTTTATGTTATATAGCAATAACATAATTAAATCTCCTTAATTAAAGGGTATTGTCATGTTACTGCATTTTTAAAATCAAGACAGCTTTTAAAGCAAATCTATGGATCTAAAGAGTTCTGCTTGTTTGCATTAAAAAAAGCCTGTCATGAAACCCAAATTTATTTAAAATTAAATTTGTTTTAAATTTCTTACATTTCTTTTTTCCAGACCAATGAATTGCTACGCTTTTATATTTTCATACTTGAATATGCATGCCAGAGAAAGAGTATTTACCTGTTAGTTTTGAAAATTCTTCTAATTCTTTTGCTGCCAATGGCCCCAGTGCAATGGTGTGAATTTTTGCCCCACTTTGTTTCACCAAATCAAGGCAAGCTGCTATACCTGGATCCTCTCCATCTGTCAGTAACACAATTTCTGAACCATTTGTAGTATCCATTTTATCTGCAATTAACTGCATCAAGAAAAGAATTAATGACATAAGCAGAAGAATCATTTTTAAATACTAGCTTATCCCAGAGAACAGTCAATGTATGCATTTAGAGCTGTTAACTTCAAATATAGACAAACTGATAATCAGAGTTTGAATTTTTATTTAACACTAGAACTATTACAATATTAATTATTGCAATTGATATTGCAAGATCTAACTGCTTAGATTTAATAAATGTTCCATTATAAATAATGAATATATAATTATGTTTTCCTAGGGAGGGAACCTGTCCCAAGTTGAAGATGTCAGAAACATTCTGGCTGTATATGTTTTGCTCGTTCAGGGACTGGATGTTTAAGGGGATCATATTAAAAACTTATGCCCACTGTCTGGAACTACTCTTTATTCTTCAATCAAAATTTCAGGAGTAGAGGACAGACTTCTGTCTAAGGATGTACTCTGAAGTAACTGAAGGTGGGGCAGAAAGGGGTAGGGGGCAACCAAGAGGGAGGCCTCTGTCCTGACTGTTCCATCTCTGGCTGCCAGTCTTCCTCCTGATGTCCCTCTGTCCTGAGCCTCCTCTCTGCCTTGGAGGTCTCAGCTACCTCAGTGGTCTCATGCTTCTCTGTACAATTTCTCTCTTCCTTCCCTTCTCCTACACATTGCTCCTGATTTTCAGTTTTGCATCTGAATTAGGTGACATCTTCTGGCACTTCATACTGCCATCCAAGGAAGTAAAAGAGACAAATAAATAATAATATATATCCATCACTGTTTCCCAAGCTCGAGATTTGTATGTGGTTTCACAGTATTAGGGGCTTGATTCATGACTAGTGAACAGTGAGAATTATTCCAAAATTTAGATCATTCTTGTAGTTAGTTTTGGATTTTGATCTTATTTTTCAATATCCTTTTTGAAGCATGGACATCACATCTGGCCTGTTTCCTGGTAATACTCTTTCTAATCCCATATAATGGTAATGTCAAATAGTTTCTACACCAAATTTTCCCCAGATAGATTCAAGAATCATATTATCTTTCTTAACTACCATTGCATAGGAAGTCCATGTTCTAGTATATTTCTCACTTCTTCCTCATTTTCCATTTATTCCAGGAGGTATTTCCACATTATATTGACACTTTACCTTAAGTCCTTTATGTATGCCTGCACAGATATTAGTTTGTCCATTAGCAATTGTAGGCAAACATTGAACAAGTTTTTGGCGTGCTGCCTCACTGGTTATTCGTTGCAAAGGAGCTTTTTCAGATGCATCAGAGTCAAATGTGACAATTCCAACCCAGGAACCAATTTCAATAATATGGAGCAGAAATACTCCTGCAGCGCTACGGAGGTGTCTGATGCGGTTGTACTGTATGTAAAAAAAAAACACCCAACAACATGCTTAGAATGCAATCTCTTCTGAAAAGCTATGACTATGAACAAAATGTAGGAATTTTTTGTAATTAAAAATTAAAACCAATCTGTTTGCTATAAGGTAATTCATATGTATGCTCAGTTCTAGAAGAGAGGAGATGTAAACCATGTTCTGGTAAAAGTGCAGCAAACTGCAGCTTCCAGGAAAGATGTCATCAAGCAAAGTCCATCTTCTGATGTGATGACTTCATTCCGATCAAGATTTTTGTCACTTTTTTTCTTGATAGCATGATGGGATGCAAAAGGACAACACCTACAATGCCTGAGGAGTAGATTAGTCTAGAGACTAAGTATTTTGAAAATATAAATACTATTAAAGTAGAAGTATGGCTATTTTAAATGCTAATATTCGAAGGGATTACTGAAAAAAAAGTTATGTTTGAAAACATCTCTGGAGATAGCTATGCTTGCAATATTTATTTCATAATTATCTTCATTTTGGTTTTTAGTATTACGTGATTATCTACTAATTGATTTTTAAAAATGTACTATGATTGGTAGACATCTGTCTTATAAAAATAATATAATTTGTTACAATTGCAGATCTTTGCTGAAAATCAGTCTCAAGAACAGCTCTGGACTAGAATGGCATGTCTAGAAATAGGTCTGTTGATGGAGCACTATGGGAGAATCCCATTATTATATGTATGCCATAACTAAAGAGTTAGAGCATATACTGCTTTATGCTTCTTCATGTATATTTTGGTTTAAGGTATGACTATTTCTCAACATGTTTGAGCTTTTTGAATTGCCTTCTTTAGATGAATAGTCTTATCTTTAGACTTGAATTCCTGTGAGAAATGAAACACTGAAATTGTGGTATTTTCGGTAAGAGAGTAATGGTCATTGGCTCACTGCTGAACTGTGGAAGAGGTAAGTTACAAATAAGAAAATGCAGTATGTCATCAAAAGAATATATAGGCTGATTTTTAAAAGCTGTTAGAGCATGTATAGAGTTTTGAAGTCTATTAATAAATAATGACATAGCTGCCTTACCTACCCAGATAATTTTGTCATCTTTCTACAGATGACATTCTTCCTACATTGCTTACAGCTTTATAAAAGTATTAGGATATTTATGCAAATAAGCACATATTCAGGAACATTTACTAAACCTTACATCCATAAACAAGCTTAGTATCTCATGCCACAAGACACTATGAAAGAATAAACTTATGCAAAGTTTTATAGGGAAAAAAAGAAAAGGAAAAACAACCCCAACCATGTTAAAATGACATAACATTATGCCAGTTCACATTCTTGATTGTAGAGCAATCAAGAGCAATACTGTAATAAGGAAAGAACGTCTAATTTGTTGACATATTGTGACCTACATATTTACTTTAAATTTTAGAATGATTCATAACAAAAATAAAATATGAAACTCCATCTATGATACATTTTCTGCTTGGAAGAAATACAATGGCATTGCTGTTTTAGGTGTGGAACAAAGGATGTATATAAAATTGAGATTTTACCGTTAAAAAAAAAAAAAGACCAAGTCTGGCCTACAACTCAGTGTAGTTTCTCTTTTTTTTTTTTCCCCTAATTATCCTCTGTTAATTACAGAACTGACTGATTTTATATATATATATATATATAACTTTTTCTGCTTCTTACAATTGCTGCTAATAATTGCCTATAAAATGCTTATTCTTACCATTGACATGCTTCCAGAAACATCCAGTACTAAAGCAACTGCCCTGTCTTGGGTCTGCAGTAGCCTGAAGGTAGTCTCTGAGGGGGGTGCAGAAGTATTTACAACAGCCGAGTTGCAGAAGTCATCAGATTCCATAATTACTTCCCATGTGCTTTTGTGGTTGCATATCTTATTCTGCATATTTGGAGCCTCACTATTGTGAGTGGTTTTGTCACAAAAGTCAACCTAAAAAGTCAGATTGAAGCTGATAGTAATTCTGAACCCAACAGTATAAGCATAAGAAAATATCTCAGGAAATATGAAGTTTGTGGTGGGGGCAGGACAAATGGAAGTGTTCATCTCCAGCGAACATACTCTGTCCTATGGTGCCTGGCCAGCCAGGATCTTAGACAAGGCAAACAAAGAAAGTGCTCCCGAAGAACTAATCTCCGATTTTACATAAGCAAACACATGCAGAAACAAAGATTTCAGTTTGTGAGTTCTGAGATGCTTGGAGTGACTGATTCATGGAGTTCCTGTTAGATTTAAGCCTGCTAACAAAGATACAGTAGCTGGACAGCATGGAGGTCAGCACAAATAAGCAGCCTGAATATTTAACCAGCTTCTTGGGTTAGGCTGATAGTCTTGAACAAATTCCTGTAAGTTTGCTTGAGTAGAATAAGGAAACATGCAAAAGGTACAAAGTCAAGACTTTCAGAGAAGCAGGAAGCAATCTTACTGATGTCTCAGGATGTCCACAGCATACTGCTGAGGGAAGACCCTGAGCCATTGTTATGGTTTAACCACACTTATGGTTAAGCACCACACTTTCTCCCTCTCCCCAGTAGGATGGGGAAAGAGGAAAGGAGGAATAAAAGAAAAAAACCAACCCTTTAGAGTCAAGATAAAACAAAACAAAAAAAAAGTTTAATAAGTGAAGGATAAGTGAAAGAAGAAACAAAAAACCTGAATGATTCAAAAGCAATCACTCACCACTTCCTGCGGGTAGACCAATGCCCAGCCAGTTCCCGAGCATAAGGCTAACCCTCCCAAACTCCTCTTTTCCCTTTTATTGCTGAGCATGATGTTATATGGTATAGGATATCTCTTTAGGTTAGTTCCAGTCATCTGCCTGGTTGCGTCCCGTACCAGCCTACTGCGCATCCCCAGCCTATTCATTACGAGGGGCAGAGTGAGAAAGAAAGGTCTTGATGCTGTTCAGCTAAGGCTAGAATATTAGTATGTTATTGGTCAAAACTCTGAAACATATCACTATATGATCCATTATGAAGAAAATTGACCATATCCTAGCCAGGCCCAGTACACCCACAAAGTTCTTGGAAAGAGCTTGCCCAAAGAAATAAGGTCAATAGCCAGGGGAAGTGTGATCCTGTACCACAGAAATCTAACCTGCAAGGAGACTGTCCGTTCTGCTAACTGCTGTCCCAGCACCCTTTCCCAGACACTGGACCAGTACAGAGCTGGCCTGAGGAGACCTGCCTGCTTGTCCTGGATGCTTTCAAGAGAGGTGGGCTGCTGCTTCTGTGTTAAGGATAGGTAAACCAGATTGCTTTCCAAGGGTGTGTAATAGAGCTAACCAGGTAACACTGTTCAGGTGCCAGTTTACATAAGGAGTGACCAAAAAGTACAGTTATGAACAAGGCATTTGGCAAGAATGCTTCACTTTTATGCCTGTTGACCTGATTCTCCAAACATGGAGCAAGAAGGATGCCGACACTGCAGTACATCTCACCCTTATTTACAGGAAAGAGCTGTCAGATAATTTCTAGTAGTTTCTTTATCTTCCCTTTTGAATAGATGTTAATAGAACTGATAGCATCATCTGTATTCTTTGAGACAGAAATTAATTAAACACCTGACAGATCATTGTCCCCAGCAGAAATAACTGACTAGACTCTCAGTCCAGACAGGTATAGTAATACTTACAGAAGGTATGTATTGCGAATACATAACAGACCATGAGATATTTTGTTGTATATCTGGAATAAATATACATCCTTTTTCATATAGCTGACCATCATATCTACATCTTCTTGGCTCACACTTGTCTCTGTTGCAGTCTTGGAAAATAGGTGTACCGGTCACACCAGCTGGACAGCTAAGGAAATAGAAGATAGTCAGGGCTGGTTAAGAACCCATATGTAGTCTGTAACTGGTTATTTATTTGAATTGCTGCCCAAATTCAAATTGCTGATGGCACAGCACTGTACTAGACACTGCACAAGTACATAGGTAGACTGTCTCTGTGCTTGGCAGGGTCCTCAAACTAATCTAGAAATAGTAAAAAGCATAAAACACTTCTGGTCTTTTGTGATCTTCTTTGTGATAATTATAGGCTATGCAGGAAAGATATCCTGCTAGTAGTTGTAATACAGAACACTGTATTGGTATGCCTGAGCTAGGAAAAAAAGGCAAGCCTGAACTAATTCTCTACATTCATTCAGTTATTGTTCCTCTTTGTAGAAACTGTTTAAAATCATGGTGGTTTCAGTGGGCAATTTCAGCATTGCTGATAACTGCTCTTTAATAAAATTATGTTAAGTGTATACAAAACAAATGGTGGCTGAAGTCTGCAGTTGCGCACAGAGCAAAAGATTATCCAGCCTCATCTCCTGAACCTCTTACTGCACTGAAGGCAGCTGTGGTTTTCTGGTCTGCAGAGCAAGCAATAGATGTTGCTGACTAAGCATCTTGTGATCGTATGAAAAGGTTGTGGACACTCTACAAAGTAAAAACTCAGCACAGGTGATGAGAATATTGAAAACGTTATTGAAATGTTTAAACCTGTGTGATGTAAGAGCAGAAATATGGAAAAAAAAAAAAATTAATACCTTGTTGCTTCAACACTTGCTTCTCCAGAATTTCTAGACACATAAAAAGGCATGTCACTACTATATTCATCGAAAACCCCCCACCGATAGTGAGCCCATTCATGGACAAAAACTCTACCTGTTGAAAAAGAATAGCACATGCACATTCTAAATACAACTGTTTAAAAGCTACTCTGTGATTTACATAGAAATTTTAACAATTTAATTCTTATCCAAGGTGAAATATTTAAGCACTTGGGATAATAATTTTTCCTTGAGGTAAAACTAAGGCGGCATCAGTTTAGCAACCATGACTAGAAGTTTTATTCATATTTGACTCTCAGAAATGCAGAAACTGTTCTAGAGGATTTCTTCCAAGTTGGCAAAAATGTAAGGAAATTTAGGTTTTGTGAGGTTTCTGTCCCACAGAGCAGCAACCCTCACATTTTTGACACCAGTGTAGTGCAAAATCAGATACACAAAAACTGGATAGTTTATTTGGTAAGTGGTCATAAAAGGAAAGCTATCACTAATGGCAGTAGTTAAGTGCAGAAGAATAGCTATTTAAGGTTTTCAAAGGGATAAATTACTTCTGGATCCAGTGTTTGAATATTTAACTTCAGACATTTCACAGGTATTTGCTACTTCTGAAAAATATGTCTCAAAGTTTTTTTTTCATTTTAGGAAGCAAATAAGTACCCAAAATCATTAATCTTAGGCATTTCATATGAACAACAAAAGAGGCAATTAAATTAAATAGTAGTATTACCTTTTTCTCCATAAACTTCAGTCAAGTTGTCATTTAAAATGAAGTTAGGTGTGAAATGGATATACTGTCCTTTCTCCCTACATCCTCCATACTGTAAGGTGTAAGGATCATCTGCATGTTTAATATAAGAGTCTGCTATGATGACATCTGCCTGAAAAAGTAAGAACAAAGTTATATATGACATGGGTGTAGAGAAGAGTTAGGCTATTCATGTTGAATAAATTCAGTCCTGCGATTTTTTTTATCCTATGAACATTCCCCATACTTTTGAGCAAGAACTTCCAGGATTAGTCCTAGATTTTGATGTGATTCATAATGTAGCCTTACCAGTCTAGCTTCTCCTTGTTGTTCTAATCATAGAGTTCTCTAAATCATACCTTATCATATGATTCTGTTTTTAATCTTAAATAGTTGGTCTTTTTCTTCCACGTTTTAGGAATTACAATTTTTACAGACTTGAAGAAAAATCGATGTTTTGTCATTTCAAACAAGTAATTAGAAGCATTTTTAATCATGTCCTAGGGAATGAAAGAAAACAGAGTATTAATACAATGTTAATATTTAACATGTGTCTGTATGTGCAATGAATAATTTAGCCTTATCAAGAAACAGCAGTACAACTAAGTAGAACTAAGTACATAACACAAACTAAGAAAGTATTACAATATTTGCTAAGAAAAGAATAAACAAAGAAGCCAAAGGACTAAACTGTAATCCTTGAAATCTCTCACCAGTTCTATAATTCTGCTCTTAATCAAAGATTGTGATAAAATTCACACTCTAGCCTTCATATGAGATGAAACCTACTAAATACAAGGATTTTACCCTTGAATTAATACTGGCCTGACAGTAAGTGTTGGCAAGATTCAGCATTGCACCTGCTTTTCATTTATCTGACTAATGTCATAATTTTTCTGTCAAATTCTCTATTTTGCATATCTTCTTTGTATTATGGCTACTATATGCTACCATTACTTTACTTTCCTCTTGCTCTTTTACCACTTCTCTTGGAATAGAGGCATCAGAAAAAGCATTCCCTTTATTTTTCTCTCCACTAACAAGTGTTTAGTGGATAAAAAAACAAATGAGAAGGAGAGACTAAAATCTGTCCCATAGGCTTTTCATAAACTAAGAAGCAAGCTGTGACAGAGACGTGAGTCAAATATCCACATTACATGTACAGAAAATTCGGTTAAAGGAGATTTCTTGAAGAGATTTGTTTTGCCAGGACTGAGAGTGATAGTGAGTGCTAATCCAGGAGAATTTGAGCAATAACAGGATGTGCCACTTCAGCTGTCCCCATGTGACCCCTTGCCTGCTCTGCAGGTAGAACAAAGTATTTTTAACTAGTTCAAAGGAACTGAAGAAACAATGTAAGAGCAAGATCTCATAAGGTCAGCTATGATGTGAATATGTGGTAGGTATCTCACAGTAACAGTAACCATCACTCTTATACTTCTACCCTAAAAAACACTCCGTGGTTTGTCCCTTAATGAAAATGAATTGATCTAAACTCTACTTATTGATTGCTAAAAAAGGGGACAGTCAGTGACTGATTGTAAAAAGTAAACTACCAGATCCACTTTTACTTCATGTAAACTTCTTCTCACAAGATAAAAGAAATCTGGAAATGTTAAAAATGTTATGGTATCCTTTGTACTTGATATTGGAGATGACATGGGACTGAGATATACCTACATCAGGGTCTAGAAGGCATTAGACATACTGAAGAACCTGGGTATTTGTCATAAATGTCCTGTTCAGCAGCTTTTCTCTAAAATGATTTGACTGTAGAAAACAATTTCTTTGCTTTGAAACCTGGCCAACATCCTATTCTGAGGGAATTTATCCACTGAGGCATCTATGGGGACTGAAATAAAAATTAAGCCCAGAAATGCCACTAAACTTAACCTTTTATTTTCCATTTAGAATTTTTAAAGGACCATTATGAGACATACTAGCTAATGACAGAGTAGTATAATCAATGGCTATTAAACAAGCATTCATAGGACATTCTTTCAGGTAAATATAATTTGGAAAGCTACTTAAAGGAATTTCAGTCTACCTCCCATTAGAGATATTACAGCATTGTCTGAGGGAATTAGTGCTCTCAGTAGCAACAGCAGATGGCAAGGCAAATTAGAAATTACCGGTTTAGTAACTATGGGATTAATCCATGATTAATTCAAAAAAGCAAGAAAAAAACCTATTGACATGAATAGGAGCTGGACCTAATTCATGCTACTTTCCAAGCAGAAAAGTCAAGCCAAAACTCCTGAGAATGCATGTAAATGCAAATATTCTTACCATTGTCTTCAGGATGATGTTGGCATCTTCTGGCACCTGGGGATTAATTGCAACAACTAAATCCTCATAGCCATTCTTATTTAGCCATACCATAGAACCTTTCGCCACATGCAGGAGCTGAAAAGACAGCAAAAATATCGAACTCCTAATCAACCTCATTACTTGTTCCTGTCTGTGATGTTCTTGATTAGAAAAGCAATGGCTTATCAGTCTCATTTATATGACTGCCTTTAGGGTGTCAGACTTTGTTACAGTAACCCAGCATAGTTCACCTCCCCCATCCGAGTACGTCGAGTCCCAAGCACGTCTTATTGTCACAGTAACCTGGAGTCACTCGCTTCCCCCACACTGCCCAGCCGCCAACAGGAGCCAGCTGCAGATCTCCGCATCGGGACAAGACCTGCATTACATCAGCAAGCTCTCTAATGAGCCAAACAGGACATTGCTTATGTATGTATGTTAACTGGGGCAAGTTTTATTATCCACCTCTTCGCTGATTTTCCTTGAGCTTCACTCCCAAGCAGGGCTCCGCTGTGTTGGGTCCCCGTTTTGATTGGTGTCAGTGTCCTGGGGCTCTCACCATGGTAATGCTAAGCTTTCCACGAAGCCAGAATTTTCACTCGCTGAGTGTTGTGCCTCATCCCAGAGGGTTTCACACCTCGTCGTTCCTAACAAGGCTTTTGTGTCAAAAAGAGGTGTAACAGTTTGCAACAAGACACTGATGTTCTGTGCAAGTACAGTTAGTTATATTGTATATGTTGCCTGAATTTAGTTACATGATAATTTTAGGAAGAAATACTTGGTATTTTATTGTGAACTAAAAAAAAAAAAAAAAAAAAAAAGAATCACCTTATGCCTCTTCAGGTGATCTATGATCTGTTATTCATTTTAGAAGAGAGAAATAATTGCAAAAACACAACTGGAATTTCCTGGCAAAAAATCTGAACAATGAGATAATTATGTAATATTGAATTGAAACAATAGAAAAAGCAAGATTAGATCAGTGAGCCAGTAAAATGCTGACAAGTTCTGTATACAATATTTGGGATGATAAACTATCCCCTTTTAAATGGCATTGTTTGCCTTTAGATGAATAACCATTCCATTTGGCATAAAATATGTTTCTGTTGTGTGAGAACAGTTTGTCAAGCAAGCCAGATTACTCTGTGTGACTGTCCTATTCCCCCTCATTTTTTCTCATTTCATACTGAAAGAAACTTGTCCAGAAGTGACATATTTTATTCCAGTTCCTTGATAAAGTATTTAATAGCATCACACCTACCACTGATTTGTAATCCTTTGAGAAATGTCTATTAGGTGATGATTCCCTACCAGCTACTTTTTGAGATCTCTCAGCTTGGTAGTTCCTAATTTGTTAAAGAGGTGCATTAAAAAAAATAAGAATGGAATAAATGTGGTAGTGATTGACACTGATTATATTTTCATCCTTTCATTCATTATTGATTGAATATTCTATCAGATTTCCTATTCTTTTTGTTGAACAGATGTTAAACAGATTTTCCAATAATTTTGCAGTTCATCCTCTCTGCCTTTTTAAAAAACACTATGTCTCGGTGATATTGTAAGAGTCATTAATAATCAAGAGAGTAAACTGCTGCTGAGGGTCTTGTGCAATACTTTTAAAATTACTGTGTGGAATTTATCCAGGCACATGCATTTAGAAGTACTTCAGTTTGAAGATTTACCTCCATCTGTTTTCCTAGTGTATAAAAAAATAACTCCTGATGGTCATGGTATGAAATTACATCATCCCACTTCTTCTGAAATATTGGACAGAAAAATTAGCTAAATTCTTCTGTGTGTGGTGGGTTGGGTTTGGTTTTTTTTTTCATATCAATATGAAATAATGATTGTTTTCGGTTTGTCTTTAGCAGTCACTGAAACCTTGGAAACAGTAACGACCAATTAATTTTTAAACACCTCCACACTACTGGTTAGCAAAACTTTTTAACTTACATTTTCAGCCATCATGCTCAGCTGATAGAGGCAAAGTATTCACCAAAGCAGTGTTATAAAAGTTGCCTCTTAGTTCCAGAGGAGTGTCACTTGTTCTGATTTCATAACTTGCAGCTGAAAATACAAATATTAGAAGATAGCCATGTGTGTTGGTTTATCATTCAAACTTTTGATCTCTTTCAAAATAATTTCAAATACTACTTAGTATCAGTTTCATTAGTTAGTTCAGCTACTGGGAAAAATAAAATGCAGCATGACAGATAGATCTGCAAAATACTTATTATCTAAACTGAGTGCTTGAATGATTAAATTTCTCACAGCACAGCTCTGAAATGAACAGATGATGGCAGCATTTTGTAGTATGGAGGTGACTTGAACTTCATCTCATTTATATGGTTTTAAATCTGAAAAATTCATTAACCTCAATTAAGTACAATAATTTCTAGCTCAATAGCTATTTCTTTACAGTTTCAAGCCTGCTAAGAAACCTATGAAATTGAAGTAACTGTTACTTGTTACAATTACAAGTGAATAATTTACTAAAACTTCAACAGTTCTTAATTTAAGATAATTTATTATAGTACTCTAGTTAAGAAACCTGCTGTTGCTCATTTCACAAACAAAACACAAATCCTGTCTATCTGTAGTACACAGATATTTCTCTATTATAGCTGTTTACAGTCTACTTTAAGTATTATTCTGGGGAATACAGACTTTTCTTGTGTTAAAGGGAAACAACTACACAGTGTTTGAAAAATGTTCAAAACTAAATACCTTTTAGCTGGGCTGTCATTGCTCTAGAGCCTGCTCTTAGTGTTTGTGAAGAGATCTGATGTGTACAATTGCTGGAATAAATAGCTGTATAACTTTCTCTGCCTTACTTAGTTGTACTGTTCTCTGTGTGGTATAGACATGGCATGACTCCATGACATTGCAGTTTGTGGCATAACAGTTCTGTTCAATTGGATGTAACCTTTTGGCTGTATCTGCCATTGTCAGGGAAAGTAAACAAGTACTTGGAATAGATACCATCATTCTTAACAATGTCAGAACCTAGCTATCAAAATTACATCAAACAAAAATGGTCGAATTTCTGCTTTCTAGATTCAATTATCTAGAATATAACAATAGCAGGAAAATTATTTTCTGATATGCGAGCTGTGCAGCTCCTTTGGTTTTGACGGTATGTTAAAAATATTTAAGAGTGCAGTCTGAAGTTAAAATGCCTTTTTGTACTGTGTTTCAATTCAAATAAATGCTAATTTCTTAGCAAAATCATCAATTATTCCATTAGGAAGCCAATGAATAGATTATTTTCAAAATCTGTACAGTTTTAAAATACTTCTCATGTGCTTCTGTAGTCACACATTCAATTTTGCAGATTGGGTACTTTTCTGTTCTGGTTATGTTCATTACAGAATTCAGTCACCTACAATGATAAATGAATAGACAAAAATCAGAATTAAGTAGCAGAAGAATAACAAATAAAAATAGGTATTCAAATAAATCTTTACTGCTGATTTATATCATTGAGACATCAGCTGATGGCATACTTCATTTTATATTATTATCAGTATGCATTACAGTTGATTTACATAAAAGTTGAAAAAATATGTTTCAAAAAGGATATAGCAAAATTTATAACAGTATGTTTCATTGAAAGAAATCTGTTCTTATATTACATCTTATAGATGAGAAACTTTGCATATACATTATTGATGATTCTGCAGTTTGATTTCTTTCAGGAATAAATGCACATCCTTCCTTAAAAAGCCATGTTAGTTTATTAATGACACAATCACCTTCAGTGCAGGAATTTTTTTTTTTTCACAGATATAGATGCCAGTAAGATCAGAGGAACACCTAAGAATAAAACAATACATTTCAACTTAAAACCGCTATCTGAATATAGTCCTGACATTAATGGTGCTTGGCGTGTAGTCTGCACTCTGCCTGTGTAAAACAGTTATCCTTATAAAAAGATGTGAATATACATTGCAAAGTGACACCAAGAATAATCATTGGTTTGTTTGTTTCTCCATCACTTCAGCCTACTGCCTGAGTTAAAATATTACAGATTGAAAGTTTACAATTGCAGAATTAGTCATTAATTCAGTAGTTACCACTTCCAAATATTGCTATACCCCGGAAAATGCCTGTTAAATAGCTTCCTGATTATGCACAGGCATTTGGTCAGTGAATTGCAGGTCAAATATCCTGTAATAAAACTTTGTTTCTTGAGGCCCATTGGCCATATGGACAGAGAGGAAAAGCAGATAATGAGCCAAGCACTCTTGCAGTAGTGAGAGCATGGGGTGAAGTTTTGCAGAGGTAGCAAAGATTTAAAAAATGGGTTTGAAGCAAGAGAGGACCAGAAGCTTGACAGGAAAGTCCCAAAGTTGCAGTGTACTCTGAGAAGGGAGAGGTGAGATGAAAACGAAATGCTTAGCTAGACAAACACCTTGAGCAGAGGGGAAGGATGATTTCTGTACAAGCACCATTTCCTCTCCAGTGGCAAAGCACAGCAGTGATAAAGTCTCTGGTGTCAGTTCAGAAAAAGTAATGCCCAACATCATTGCCAATCGATCAACCACAGAAATATGTAAAGATGAATGCAGAGGAAATCACATGATCTATTCATAAAGTAGGAAAGATATTTAATGAGGGATAAAATAAGGACTAAAAGAAAAAAGCATACCTCAAAAGTTTATGGAAAAAGACCAGTCAGGTTTCTAAAGCCCACCATGGAGGGCTTGTAGAAGGGGGAAAATGCTGAGTTACCTTGTAACTTTAACCTGACTCTGCCCAGTTGCACAGAAATGCCTGTCACTGTCATACTCATCAAACACCCCTATTGAAGGTGAGCCCACTCATGAACAGGGTCTACCTGCAGGGAGAACAGAAGGACAAATGCACGGTAGCTGTAAAGAGACATTATATCACTGTATGCAAAATTAGTCACCAAAATTATATGGTGGACTTTTTGAACAGCAACTTTCCACCAACACTCAACATTAGGCAGTTTTAATGTCAAGTAATTTGCTTTGTGGCTAAGTGTGACTAACTTTAAATAACACCATTTGAAGCTCTTAGCTTCTATATCTTTTAAAATTGGCTTCTTTTACCATTATCTGTTTGAACTTGAATTCTGTCTCTAGAGAGGTATGATAAAACAGCAATGCTTTTTAAATACATTTACATGAGAGTAAACCACGCATCAAATTGTAATTTATTTGACATTGTAAGTGGAACTAACCTCAATAAACCAGTGCTTCATTTTCCATTAGACACACTACTAAGGGATTAGGAACAAAAGGCTAGCTTTATACGTTTAACATAGGTTTTGCGCAGCAGTACACGCTACTGAGACGTGTGGGAAACATACAGGAAAGGGTTAAAGAACATATGCTGTGTATTCTTTGGCCTTTTATTGTCAACAACTGAGGCAAAACATAAAAGTAAAATGGTTTAGGGAATTTACCCTGTGACCCTTAGATGTCTATCAAATAATCATCTACTAGGAAGTTAGGTGTAAAATGGATATATTTTTCCCATTTTTCCACCTGCTTCATGTTGTAGGGTACAGGTCATTGTGATGTTTCCAAGAAAGAGCTGCCACTATGGACGTAGAGAACAGCAGGCATCCAAAGGAGGGAGGAAGAGGAGGGGTTGAGTTGCTGCTTGCAACTCAGAGGTCTTGGTAGTGAGCAGCTACCTCTGCTTCAGATAGACTAGAAGGTAAACCTCTGATGTGTCTGTTATTCTTTGCTCAGCCTCTGATAGCTACAAGTGAAAAGCGGCATGTAGAGAAGCAAGGCTAACCAATTCTTATCAACTAGTCCCTACTTCTTTTTCTGCCTTGGTAGCAACAAGCTGCCTTTATTCTCCTTGCGTTTCTTGCCAGGCCTTCCCTCATGATTCTGAAACTCCACCTAGACAGGTATTACTGCTGCCTTCAGCACAATTGCCAGCCAGGAGTGGTGGTGATGGGTTAAGAAAGACAGTGGGAAATAAAAAGAAAAACCCTGGAACTCATAAGCAAAGGTTTCTGACTTGTAATAAATGTAAAACCAGGTGGAGAAATGAACTGGGTATCAACAAGGATATTCAGACCAGACAGGCTATTCAGGCCAAGGCTATTCAGACCAGTTTTTTAAATAATTAAACAGCTTGCAAAGACTACAATAGATTTAGCCTGGAGCTTCTTATAGTCCAGCACTGTCATTGTTCATCAGCCCTGTCATTGTTCATTTATAACCAACAGGATGGTACAGCTGTTAGTACTGATGTTGTTACCAGTGATTATTACTTATATATTTACTAATGGTGGTTCATAGATTGTGATTTTACTGGTTCTTAAGGGCATTCTCATGGGAATACTTTTTCACATCACTTTAAAATTTAAGGTACATTGGGTGTGCTAATAAATGTGTGTAAAAAATGTATTGCACTCTGTTCTCTGCAACAGGCTTTGAGCCATACCTTTTCACAGAACTCATGTTTTGATTTCTCGTCAGTCATAACCAGAAGCACCAAAACCAAATCCTGCCCATGAGCATGAAGGGTACCCTAGCAGAGCTGGTGTGAGGTGCGGAGGGCTGGAGCCCCACGTGTGGGAGGACAAGGCAGGTGCCCACCGGGCTCCCTCCTCCCCCCGGCTGGGTCTGCCCCAGGAGCAGCCCCCAGCTGAGTAGTGACCCCCAGCTCCCTCCCAGCTTCCCAGCACAGGATGAGTCAGGGCCCTTCTGGCCCATCTCTCTCCTGAATAGCCATCTTTGGCCAAGTGCTGCCAAAATCCCAAGATCCAGATCGCAACAGTGCCCACGTGCGGCTGGCCTCTGCAGAGGCATGGCCGGGCTGTGCTAACCGTGGGCAGGTGAGGCCAGCCCTCCCACCATGCTAAAGCTGGAATTTTTAGCCCCAGGCACTGCTGCTCCCACAGAGAGTGCCCAGGACTGGGAAACACACAGGTTACTGGGGTTTAAGCAGAGATTTGATATATCTAAGAGCATTTTCCCTGAGCGACACCATGAACAACCAGCGGAGGATGGGATCCCTGCTGTTACACGGGGACAATGGCTTGACATCTGTTATGGTGTGCTATGTCCACCCACACGTCCGCTCACAGTTCCAGCTGGCCACGTTAAGCACTTCCAAGGAACTTATCATTTTCCTTTAGGCATTGTTTGTGTCCCGCTAACCACAGCCCAGCTGTCTGCTCCACCCATGCACAGAAGAGTCCCTCCCTCCACTCACTGAAAGGCAGAATTTCCAGGGCTACTTGTTAATGAGCAGTCACTGATAAGAGAGATAATTTGGCCAGATAAAGAATCAGGCCTTCCAAAAGTCTGTCTAAAATTAGTTATGTTTGAGCATGCCCCTTTCTCTTGGAATTTCTGTAATAAACTACATACAAATTAAGCTATCAATCTTGAAAATGCAATGTTCTCTCAGTTGTTTCTACCCTTTTTCTTGGAACTCTATTCTGTAACAGGCCCCTGGCGCTTTCTTCCACCCATTATGTCCAGAAACATATGATGTGTCACATGATCATTCTGTTTTGCACACTTTGCTATGGGAGAGTGATGTTTCCATATGTCTCTTGTGATGCCTTGGTTATTTGATAAAGTGCCACCTTGAGTGTCATTAGTGTTTGCCCATGTGATGTGATGAAAGAGTAACTGGTTTATTTTTCATCGGAACGTGTTTGTCTAAAAATAGGTGGCTTTTCTAAGATGATTGACAGTGTGTGGGCAAAAAAGCTTCACATACAGTCAGGTTACATGAATACTCATTGTTTAACCTCAGAAAAAAAAAAAAATAATGGAAATACCCAGAAAGAAAACAAATAGAGGACCCAAAGTTTCTTGTCCCTCTTGCTCTGAAAGATAACCTCCTGGGTGCGCACGGCCACCACCCCTCCTGCCCCTCCTGCACAAGTGACGGGTGGTAAGGGATACGGCCGCGTCCCGGAGCGCCCCTGCAGCCGAACCGCAGGAGCCTTTCGGGGAAGGGGGCGACGCTGCTTCCCGCGGAGGGCGCAGGCCCACGCTGCCCCGCAGCGGCCGGCGCGGCCCGCACTGCTGCCCCCCACGGCCGCGGCTCCGCGGGCCGCCGGGGCCGCACCGGCCCCCACCGAGGGGGCGGCGGGCTGCTCCCGGGGACCGCCGGGGACCGCCGCGCCGCCGGCCAGGGCGGGTCCCGGCCCCGGGGACAAGGCCTGCCGCCCGGCCCCCGAGGAGCAGGCCGCGGGCACGGCCGGTTGCTCCGGCAACGGCTCCCGGCGGGCAGCGGCGGCGGGAAGGGGGCGGCGGGCGCGGGAGGGGGCGCGGGGGGCCGTGCCCCGCGGGGCACCTCAAGGGGCAGGATCCGCAGGTAGCCGGGGCGAGGGGACCGGGTCCGCGCCCGCGGGGAGGGCCGCTGCTGGGTGCCTGCGCCCCTCCTCCTCCTCCTCACCCCCTGCGCCGCGGAGCGCGCAGTTGCAGCTGCGAGCTTCACGCCATCCTTCGCGTGTATTCCGTTTTCTGCCGTTGAGGGATTTGATTTCTGTGCACCAAGTGTGTGAATTCAGTGCTGCCTAAGTGATTCCAAGGTATGAATATGCGTGCGAGATTTCAGCTGCACTAACTGTATTCAGTCTCTGGCGAGGCCAGGGTTTCCTTGGTCTGGTACACTGTGTTTTCTAGGGGGAATGCCCTGGGGTGCCGATAATATTTCAGTCACTGAATCACAGAACACCAGTATATGTTAACATATACTCTCTCGTTATACAGCGTTAAAACAAAATGTCGTCATCATTGCAATCATCCTCATCTTTACATGTACATAACTGTACTGCTCCTTTACTGGATCTTCAGGAAGAGTTTTTTCCTCATGCTACTGAGGCAAGTTCATTCTATTCCTGTTAAGCTTTTTTTCATTCTATTTACTTTGTTAACAAGATTCAAACCAGGTATTTCCAAACATACTGCCTAGCTACAGATGGGAAGTAGGTGCTATTTCAAAAAATGGGCAAGTGTGCTGGACATAAAAATGGTATACTGAAACTGGAAAAAAATCTTATTTGTTCTTTTCTGCTTACATAGATGGGCTCCAATAAATGAAATCAATATTAAATCTTCCAAGATGCTGTTTTCATGGAAAGTAATTAAATTCAAGAACTTAATTTTGGTTATATAATGAAGAAAAAGCTATTGAGGCCTTCACCGTGTTACATAAGTTGAGGTCTGCCAGGAAATGTAAGCCTGTAATAAGACACATAAATATATATATATATAAAATAATTTAAAAAAAAAACCCAACACTTTAGACGTTTGGAGTATAGTTATTTGGTTTATGGCAACAGCTGGAAGCAGAGCAGTCTACGTTTGATTCTATGCTGAAGTGGTTTTTTTAGTTGGAAATTTCCCAAATTCTGTTACTCATTTTCTTAATTATGCTAAGGAGATACGGATGTAAATTGGTCTGACAAATCCTTTTAATGGAAATGTACCTGGCACAGGCTGAAAGCAGGGGAAATGTCTCCTGGTAGGTGGAGAAGGCAAGACTTCTGAAAAATAGTGAGTAGTCAGTGGAGCACTGATGGGAGTAAGCAGATAGTGCTTGACAACGGCATCAGTCATGCTGGAGTGTGAGAGTAAAGGCAGGAGTGAGGTGTTGAGAGAAAGGGTGAGGGTGATGGCAGGTTTCTGGTGTTTGGCAGGGAAGTAGGAGGTATGGGATGCATTTAGGTAGTTGGCTCTGGACTTGCTGTGACATGAGCAGCATCATGTTCCTGTGCAACCTTGCCTAGTGAGGAACTTTTCTGAACTGGGGAAAGAGAAAAGCCATTGCTGCCTCCAAATTGGCAGAACTGTGCTGTGAAACACTGTATCAGTGTCTGAGCAGGACTTGGCCTCCACCTTCACTGGAGGTGAACTGTTTACCTTTGCCTTGTAGATTAGGTGCGTTCTGTGAGCAATCAGTTTGATGGTACAGCATATGATATCACAGGCTTTGGAAGTAATGAATGAGAGATTTCTTTGATCTTCGAAATTTCTCCTAAATGATTCTCCTAAAGAGCTGTCTTGTTTTATGTTGATATCATTGAATTAGCAAGATCAGTGTCCTAACTGTGAGTGGTACTAAATGTTATGTAATGATGAATGCTATTTCAGGGAAAAATATACGTGCCACCTGATGAAACAGGAAAACCTTGTTCACTGATTCAGCTGTATAAAAAGGATTATCATAGAACTACAAAAGGCATCCAAGATGGAAAATATTTTACCAATCTGAGCAAAGAATCTGTCAGTCTAGAACACCAAGTAAGAAAATATATAAGGCATCACCGTAGAACCAATGCAAAAGTACATTTCTTATGGAAGTCTTACACTAACATTTAGTCTTATCTTCTTTAATAGATGTATTGGAAAGATTTCTTTCTTATGTCCTGTGCACTAAGAGTTCCTGCGAAGTTTGAAAGAATTTGGTGGGCTATGTATGTTAAAACAAGAGGTAGATCACAATGAATTCCTGTTTAACAGTGGTGTTACAGAACTTGCACAGAAACCTGATGAAGAATGTGGATTTCTTTTAAAATTTAGTGTGTCTTGTCATTGCTGACTTTGTTAGTTTTCTTTCAGAAGTCATAAAACTAACCTTTTGTTCTTGCAAGCTAACAGATGGGTGTTTCTTCTGAAATTTTTTTAAAGACAATATTCTTGATCTTCAGATTTTCGTAGACAATGCTAGCTGTCTTACAGCATGAGGCTTTTTGTTGATCTTTTGAGAGGAAGTTCATAGATAACTAAATGTGGGGAAGACAATTTTCCTGAGAATGGAAAGATGGCATGGATAATTTAGGTTTCCAGTCACTTTTCAATTCTGGGAAGTCTTTTAAGCCTTTCAGTTTTTGCTGATAAATTACTGTGGGATCATAAAACACCATTCCTGTTTATATGATAGTTTTTTGCTGATAGCAAATCTGACTCAGTGCAGTCAGGAAAGGATTGGACTACTACTGAGTACAGTGTTTATGTGGAGGTGAAAATCTGGATGAAGAATTGGGGTCCATGTACTGACTTTACAGATAAACGTAGGATCAAGATTACAGAACATTCTGAGGAATTACATGCAGGACAGGATAAGATGAATGCCTTGCAAGGAGCTGTAAAACTTCTGATGCCAAAGTTTATCCTTTGAAGCAGTGGATTTATCCTCCCACTAGTACAATGAAAGTCCCACAAATCTTTTTTTTTTTTTTTTTTTTTTAATGGAAAGTTACCACACCCCAAAAATTAGATATTTTAAAACGAGAAGTTTAGTTGATAATATTATAGGGACATAAATTCTTTGGGATTTGTAGTAACAGTTAGCATAGGTTTATTTTTGTGATCTCCCAGACTATGCTTTCTCGTTCAGTCTTCACATTCTCTTATCTAACGGAAGTTCCTGAAAGACTTTAATACTTAATATTAGTCTTTAAAATATTACAAGTTGTACAGATGCGTTTACTGACTAGGTGTTTAAATAACACTTAAGTATTTATGGTATTTAGAGTCCTTTTAGCTAAAGAAATTGGTGTATGGAAAGACCCTAATTTATTTTCTTCAGCTGCAAAGTTCTGTGCACAAAATAAATTGAATCTTTAGGTTTAAACCATCAAATCTAAGTAGCTTGTGAGTATGTGAGCTTTTATATTCATATGTACCAAATTTGAAAGCATAGCAAATTATATGTGCAAAATTCAACTGTTGAAAAAATGCTAAATCAATTATAAAAGGAAGTAATTTTTTTAATGTTTCCTGCTTCTGTCTTGAAGTTAAACAGTAAAAACATTGACGCTTTGATGCAGAAGTTAAGTGAAAACGAAACCCAAAATACTGTAAGTAAATTAAAATTTCTATCTCTTTTTTTTTGTTCTGTGCTATACATCTTAAAATGGCTATGTCATGGGGTTGTACGATTTCAAGTGAGAGTGGCAAAGTGGAAGTATTAGTGGTTTATCAGCACAAAATGTAATAGTTTTACAGATGAAATGTTCATCAGTGTGCATTACTGTTGGATTGTTGTGTACAGACATTAAAATAATGTCTTTGTTTTTTCTTTTTTTCCGTGAAGAATCTCAGGAGAAAAATACTTGAAAGGGAGAAGCATATTAAAGAGCTTTCATCCAGGCTTCAGCTTGAAAAAGTGAGTGACCAGTTCTGTTGGACTGAAAGTTTTCTCCCAGTGTACTAGGTTCTCATTTACAAATTTTAGAGAAAAGCAATTATTTCAAAGATCTATGAAAACCAGGAAAACCCTGAAAGATGTTCCCTACAGAAATATCTTAAAACCATCAAGACTGTATCCAAACCTATTAAGAATACAGGTTATCCTTAACACTAGTATCTCATGGTTCATGGAGGGCCATACATCTAGACTAATGGCTTTTGGCTTCTCATTTACAGATTTCCAATAGTTCTGGAAAAAAATATTGACAGTGAGGTAATACAGAGTGAACTAAACAGGTACCATTCAGAGTTAGTTTCCATGGTTCTTTGAGCTCTATGAGTAGGGAGAGGTAGTACTGACAGCAGAGCTAGTATCATCAAAGGCTGACAAGACCTCCTTCTCTCTTTGAACTAAAGGAAGGGTCTCAGTGCAGAAACCAAAACAGGAAGAGAAGAATTGTCTGTCCTGTATAAGAAGGTACTATAAAAGTTTAAAAATTATTTTACTGGTAGTTTAGCAATCTGTGCTTGTATACCAAAGTGCACTTTATGTGTATGCAATGCAGTGTGGTTCAGTGTTAGTGAGGGACAGAATAGGCTCAGTTAAACCTTTAAAGGGACAGTGGTGTACTTTGATTTTGTAACTCCTTGGGGTTTGTTGAGAGTCATGGTTCTTTGAGAATTTATCTTCACTTAACCAAGAGAACATACCACTT
This sequence comes from Athene noctua, assembly GCF_965140245.1. Taxonomy (NCBI): domain Eukaryota; kingdom Metazoa; phylum Chordata; class Aves; order Strigiformes; family Strigidae; genus Athene; species Athene noctua. The sequence continues at coordinate 17,139,172 of NC_134041.1, read as the reverse complement.
GGCTGCAGGATAAACTTAGTCAGCTAATTGTACTAGAGGAGCCTTTGGGGGTGCCTCCTTTCACACCTGGCCATTGGCATGTCCTTGTCTTTATCTTGAAGTGCAGCAGCATGTTTTCATAGAAATATCCTTTTGCTTCAGAGTAGAAGTGCTGAATAGAAAAGCCTATAAAGATTCCAAAGACTACAACACCAGTAAATGACAGCGTTGATGGGATCTGTGCAGCATGCTGTGCACTGACTAGAGATGTGTCTAATGTTGAACAATTTGGGGTGTCCAGCATCTGAAGGGTTAAATGATTATCTGTGCTATCCTCTTGTTCCTTCTTATGTTATCTCCAATAAATGGCATTTTTATCAATATCTGACTGAGTCTGAATCTGACTTTCTTACTGGTATCTATAATGAACACTTCCACTGGTGCATTATGATGCCCTTCTAGTCTACCCTGATAATATGACTTTGTCCTACCTGTTTTCATTATTTCTTACTTAGAATGAGCCAAAGGAAATAGAAACACCTGATCTCTGTTCTGGTGACATAGGTTGCCTCTTCCCTTAGGCTTTATGTATCTCCCCCCCAGGAGGTTTGAATTAAGAGTATGAATACTTCTAATAGCAGATGGTGGTCTTTGGTATTTAATGAAAATCAGTTCAGTTTTAATTAGACAGTGCAGAGCTGATCAGTGTGGCTTAATTTTGGTCTACCTGCTAGCTGGAATGCCTTTGCTCAGCCTGGGTTTCTGAGTTCATGCTTCCAGGCCTTGTTCATACTACTTAAAGAGTCAGATTAAATATGAGACATCAATTATACATATGTTCTTTCAAGTTTGTGATTTCTGTTTAACATGAATAACATTAGCAGAAAGTTACTTCTTGTGAATATACTTGTAGAGCATGCTTTATCTTTTCCAGCTTTTGAGGGCATTCAATGTCAGTGAGAAACTAAGGCCAAGTAGAATATAGGTAGCATTATACAGTATATCTCCATAGACTGATAGATTTCTGTTTATTTCTCTTTCTTAGGTCAATGTACAGAAAAAAGACCACCTGTCAAGATCAGTAAAGGCAGTACAAGCTCACCTGCAATGTCAGATTCAAAGAAAAGAAGTGGAAAATGAGGAATTAAAAGTGAAAATACAGGTCAGCACATTTTTACTTGTGTTTCAGTTCATTTGAAAAAATTAGCAAAGCCTTATTGTGGTTAAAGTTTAACTCAGATGTGAGAGTTAAATCTTTAAGTATTACTTGAAATCAAACTCTTAGTAAAAGAAAAAACCCAAACAGTAAAAATCATTAGCATTTATATTCTGCTTAGTCTGCCTGACCACATTATTTTAATTGCAAGGGTGGATTTTTTTCTTCTTTTCTCAACTTGCGCATACTAGCAGTTCTACTGAAGGGAAGTTAAGCACACATAAAAGCATTTGCACTTACCCAGCTGTGCTATCTAGAAGATAGATACCGATCCTGAGGCAGTCTCCATATAGTCAGTGGAAAGAGATAGGCAAGTCTCCAGGATGAGCTTCTGTTGTAAGATAGGCGTGATGAATCACCACCTATTTCTTTTTATTGACTGTGAAGGAATCAATAAAACTCTTAATACTGACTGAAAGAAAAACACGATTAATGCCTAACCTCATTTTGTTTAAAGTAGGTGAAATTTTCCATTTTCTGTTCTAAAAGGCAAGAGGTAAGTTTGGACATTTGCTGTTACTGGCTTTAGAACAAGGCAAGGAAAAGGTCATGTGTCAGAGGCTGGAGCTGTATGTGGCCTCAGATGTCAGTATTTGAAACTTGTCAAGAACATAGGCATGAATGAGAGAACATCAGCTAAAAAATAATGTATTTTTTATTTCCAAACTTTTTTTAGTGGCATATATCCCCTATTGTACCATTTGAAGTTGTTAAGGAACCTATAGCAACTCAATTTCAAAAAAAAAGTCACCTATGTCTATGTCTGTTTAAGTACTTCAAGTTTTCTTCTGAATACAAATTGCTTTCTTGTTCTCCCTCGTACAATTAATAGAATTCCAACATTTTCATTAGGTAAAGTAACTTGGTGTACCACTGTATTTTCATTCAGTCTTTATTTAAAAGTTTTGTTCATTTGCTTTTCAAAAAGTGCTGAAGTCAGTAACTAGCTTAAATCCTGGTGATGATTTTGTTAATATCTGAACAAAAGCTTGCAAAATCTTAGGATTACCCTTATGAAATGAATTCTCAATTTAAATTTACCTCGGCCACTGAATAATGCCCAAAGCACTTATTCTTAGTGTGACTGTGACCTCCTGTGGTTATAACAAGGGATAACAGTGGTTTACTTATACTAACAGTTCAAGAAATCTGTACATAGACTCAGATTTTCTACTTGCTCTATTTATTGAAGTTGTTCTTCTGCTACTCCCTGCAAGTCACACCTTTGTTAATTAAATTCCCTGTAAGCATCTATATATGAAAACTGCTTCCTGCATATTTGGGGTTTTTATAATTTCATTTTATGAAGTAGTACTTTTTACTTTTTGGTGAGTCCCACTACCTGAGACCATCTTTTACTCAGAAAGCCACATATATTTTGCACTGATTGTGGAAAAGTTTTGGGGCCATTAGCAGGACCTGTGCTGACAGATACCCTTTCATATGCATAATACACATATTTAATAGCAATTGACAAGTAGTATCTTGAATAAGGTTGGCACATTAACATAATAGGTAAATGGCATGTCATTCTGGTCTTTATTCATGTAGAAAATAATTGTCAGACCTAGACTCAAATGAAGGAAACAAATGCATTAATCATTATTACAATTAGGATATTTATCAGTGACTTGAGAAATGTCTTTACACTGCTAGCCTACTTACACTGATGTAGTTTGGCAGAAAAATAATAAGTTAAATGAATAGAACTTGCACTTGTCTTTATGAAAGTAGTTGTCTACTGGTAGCTTCGTCATGTTTCTAGTAAGCTGTAGCACCTTAAAAATAGTTGCATCTGAGAATCTCCCTGAAGCAGATTCCAGTATGGCTTTTATTTTAAGTTATCATGCATTGTTTTAATGTCTGGTCTTTTGTACTTTCATATTTAAATAGCAAGTGGTATGTAGATGAAAAATAACAAAAGTCATGAGGTTAGAGAGGTCAGCTTCCTGGACTGGATGGGATCAGTACACTGCCTTCATCAGAGTGATGTGCAAATCTAGTTAGTCAAAAATTTCAACAGCAATAGAAAAGATAATATAATGACAGTTGTAGAACCCAGCTCTCATCTCGACTGCATTGTACACATTTCATAATATAATTAAATGCATTAAAAATACATTTAAGGCAAATGTATTTTACATATATTTAAATAAAAATGCATTTAATGCAAATGTATTTTATTTCCTGAGTGCTGCAAAATCAAGCACTCAGGAAATTGTAGTTATAAGCTGTCCTTACAATGTGTGATATACTGCTGTGGTTTAAGCTTTATTATAGCCTGTTTTAATTATCTGTAAACAATTGTCTGTGTGGGCAAGGCAGTGCTTAATCTTTTCATGTTTCCTGCTTCACTACCCATTGAACACAAAATATAACTTCCCATAAAAGATAGTTTCTTCACTAAACAATTCTGTTTCATTAATAGAGAAGACGGGGCGGGGGGGGAACACTATTATATACATGGGAAAAAGTCAGAGATCTTGCAAGAAAATAGTAAATGGTCATCTAATCACAGATCATATCATAATACATATCTTCAAGAAAAGACCCTGGCCTTCCCTAGCTTCTTGACTTAAAAAAACCCAAATCCAAGACCTTAACTTTCATATTCAAATCTTTTACACAGTTGTACTGATCTCCAGTCTTAGTTATGTGTGTGCTCACTATAGATTCAGAGCACAGACTAGTACTACATCAGTAAATATCACTAGTAGCATCCTTAAGGTGATATTCCTTCCAGAAATCAGCCACTAGGGATGATGAAACCACTTTTATTTTCCTCCTCATTAATAGGTTTAACATCCATGCCATGCCTTCTGTACTGAAATTCTGCATTCTTTTCCAAGAGCACACAGCAATGGTTATATTGCTGTCTTTCCCCTTACTGCTGCCTGCTTCTGCACCTTCTCAACCTTGGCTCTTGATCATCTTTGTAATGAGTTTCCCAACATATATTTTCTCTTGCCTACTGATGTATTTATGTTGGCTAGCTCCTTGTATCAACCACAAGATCTGAGATACAAAGACATTATTCAAAGAGATTATAAATGTAATTGATATTCCTGATTATGTTATGTCACAAAAGGATCTGTAAGGTATAGAATTTGAAAAGAGTTGATGTTTAATTATGCTGCAGACTCTAGAAAAGAAAATAGCAGAGTGGAAACTTCAAGTTGGTGAATACAAACACCAGATGTTAGCCTTAAAGGAAACAAGTGAGCAAAAGAAGACTGCTCTGAAAAAAGCAATCAGGTCCCAGAAACAAAGAGCTCAACGCTTTGAAGCAGCTGTGGAAAATTTAACCTCCAGAATAAGAGAATGTGTGAGTGACTATACTGTGAGCAATGCTGTGCTGTATTGTTTTAAAGTGAACAACTGGGAGACTTTCACCTGTGTAAAATAGAAGTTGGTTGGTCATGCTGTGTTTGTATCTCTTTTATTATTTTGCTGCTTGGTTAAGGAAGACGTTGCTATAAGTGACATGCAAACTGTTACTATATTCACTGCCTTTGTTTTGTTAAAATTTAGTGAATGTCAAGTTGTCCACTTCAAACTGTAGTAAGTAAGAGGAGTCTTATCAGCTTTCAGTTACATCTCTCCTGATCTTCCTGTTAGACCTTTGTGGATATCCACTAGCCCAGAAGTACATAATGCTAACTGAGAATCCATGATTGGTGTTTGAAGTCTCTGTTTTCATTGTTTATCAGTGTATGACATCTTATGTAGATACTTAGATTTCCATTTTTAAGCTGCTTGCTCTGAGCCTTTTCAAAATCCAAGTACAAAATTTCCTTAATCCAGATTGTTCCTTAGATCCTTGCCCTGCATATCCCTACAGTGTGTAATTGTTCGAAAAGGCCAGGTGGATCAGAACTGTGCCGAGATCTTTATTGCCTTTTTAGATTTCCTAATAAGAGTATGTTTTCATACTCCTAGATTTGTTGCCATAATTTTGGACATGTTAGTGGCAAAGATATATTTTTCCAGTTAGTATACCAGGAGGTGGTTAATATTTTTTTTTCTTTGATCTTTGTGAGAAGACAGTAGTGGATCTTGAAGTACACTTAGTAGTACAGAGGGTTGTACTAACTGCTAAAATTTTGGTGTTTCGTAGTCACACTGTTGTTTTCTTTCCCCACTGAAGACCTGGTGTACTTTCAAGATACATGTGTTGGTTAATTAACCATACTTCTTCAAGGGATTTCACCTAACTTTGCATTTCTTGCCTAGCTATTATTTTTTATTCTTAAAATGTTTTGGAAGAATTTTATTTTTGTATTGATTTATGTAATTTATATGTAGTAGAGATGTATTAGAGACAAATATTTTTGTTCTAAGAAAAGATTTTAAACTTAAATTTTGAAATATTGTTGTAGTCTACAATTGATATACAGTGCCAGTGTTTAACTGCTTCTCTACCTTGAAAGTACGTCTCTACTTGGACTTTAATTTTTTTGAATGTAATTTTGTTTATTTTCTTTTGAAATAAGACAAAATTTACATTGCTTTGTACTAGGGAGATCAAATAAAGCCATCTTATATTAAATAGCTCTTGTGTTTAGAAAAATTTATATAATTAGATTGCATTCTTCAGTGGCATTCTTTTGTTACATAATTTGTAATCCTGTATTCTCTAGGAAGTCAAACTGTCTGAGATACTGTCAGCTTCTGACGTCTGGAAAAGCCAGCATGATAGAATGGTTGAAGGAAAGACAACGTTACAAATTCTAACAGAAGATCTCAGGAAGTAAGTTAAACCGTTGATCTATTTTTTTTTTGTTGCTGTAGTCACACAGTGCTGATAGTTAGTAGTGTAGTCCTCAGTGTTGATAATGTAAACAAGTTTATATATTAATATTTTAAAATTCTGGGCAGAATTTAGAAGTTTGAAACTAGAACAAATTTAAAATGTTTAGCCTTCTCTCTGCTGCATTTCATAAGTTTTTGCAAAACTTAATTCCCCCATACAAGTAAGGAACGGATCAATACTTCCAATTAGCCTGAACTTACTGGCAGCTACTATCCTGCTTCCTCAGAACCACTTATTTAGTAATTGATTCAACAGCTTGAGTGTTAACCTTTGTGTCTACTGCAGTATAGAAGAAGGTTCTTAGGCTTCTAGTTTCTACTTCACACGATGGCAAAATTATTTCAGTTCCACTAGTGTCTCACCCCACTAGAGGATAGAGAAAGATTCCTCTCAGATGTGCATTTGAACAGTTCATTGTAAGGAAAAGCAACAAAAATTGTCCAGCCTCATTCAAACTATGCAGTCAAATCTTAATGTACGTGAAGCAGATGCCATTTTCTTTGGCAGACAGTGGCAAATATCCTTTTACCTTTTCTGTTGGTAGAAGTATGGACTATAATTCAAACAAGCCAAAGAAACTGATATGTGCCTTTATGCTAGGTCTCAGGCAGAATGTTTATTGTGCAAAAAATTTGATTCATGCTCAGATATGTAACAGCTCAAATGAAATTGGCTTGAGTCTTGTTTTTGTTTGAGAAAACCTGATGTTTCTGAAAATATTTTCAGCATATTTTAAAATTTAACAGGTGATGTTTAACTTCATTAATATGAAAAGCAAATGGAGAGGCATAGCACAACTTGTTGCTTTTAAAATGGAGTGTAACATTCCTAAACTAGCTATGGAATGTTCTTAGTAAGACATTATCTGATAGACCTTGTAAATTCAATATAATTCAATTTTGTACAGTATGTATATGCAGAGTTGTCTTGGAAGTATGCTTGAGTGTTCTAGGTAATGTATTTGTTTATAATGGACCTAGGACCTTTGATGGACCACTCTTTTGGATAGTTTCTTATTTCAATAGATACTGCTTTCTTGGGATGCTTGAATGCATTCTTTCTTTTATTTTTTTTTTAAATTAAATAAGAACAATGAAGGAGTATGTGTTAAGGTACAATTTAATTTGCATAGTGAGAGTTTTGGAAGCATTGTATATTATACAGACATTCTTGCCTATCTAAAAAGGCAGATCACAAGCCTTTCGGAAGACCTGAAAAGAAAGGAGGAATGGAGAAGAAACTCAGATGAGGAAATTCTTGGAAAGCTGAATTCTGTTAACTCTGAAAAGATTTACCTTGAAAATGAAAATGAAAAATTAAAGGTGAGATCATTGTAAATCTTTGTTGAATGGCTCTGCATTTCTGATACATTAATAAAGTAATCACATCAATTCCCTTTGGGCCTTCTGTCTAGAGATTCCAAACCTGTAGAATAAATTTTGCCATCCATTTTTTTACAGTAAGTGAAAATGAGGCATTAAAAATTTAACAGTGTAAATGGCAAAGCTAGGAACAGGGTTGGCTAATCATCTATCTTCTTAACCAAGATGCCATTTATTTTACTGTCAGTAGCTACAAAATTGTTTAACTAGAAATTGTTCTTTTATGTTCATAAAACTTTCTTCAGATTAAAGAACTGAATTTAGCCCAATTATTAATTTAAATTTTTAAAGGGTTTACAGGTTTTGTGTTGTATTTGTCCTCCAAAGTAAATGTTTTTATGAGCTGACAAATGAACTGTGGGCTGTCATTTTTGTTTGACAGAATAAATAATTGTGTCATTCTTTTTTAGTGCCTGCAGGTCATTTACTAGTAATATCATATTGTAGACTGTGTTATTTTAGTAACACACAGTTTTTATTTCCATGTTTTAATCAAGGCTTCCCTTGCTACATTGGAAAACAGTACTGTTTCTGTTGAAAATGAGCTGCAAAATCTGCAAGAAGAGGCAAAGCTGCAGGAAAACCTTGCTGAACAGTATAAAAATCAGGTCACCAAGCATATTTGAAATGTTCAATTATGGGTTTTAAATTCTTAAGCAGTTTTGAGGAAATTGTAAAGGTTTTGTTTGTAATAAAACAGATGTATTATCATGGCTATTGTAATACTGTCGTAACCTTGAGGATGATAAAAGAGAGTGCCATTGCAAACCATATCCAGGAATAGTCTCCTCACTATTACTAGTACATATAATCCTTACTGAATTGTGTGAAGCCCAGTTGAAGCTCATTGAAGCCAACAGATCTAACTACATGATTGCTTAGAAAAGATTTGTTTCCTATAAAGCAAGTTGGCAAGCCAGTAAACTATATTTAAAAAATAAAATTTGAGTGTGATGTCTTTAGCAGACATATCCATATCTTTCATTGGTCACATCTTTATTTCCACATTCCTAAGAACAGTAAACTAGCATCCAAGTGCTGTTGCAAGAGTCTTTTTATTTACATAGGTAGCTCTACCTTGAAAATACCAGCAAAACATATAAATCAGATTTAAAATGGGCTTTTTATCAGTTTCTTTTTTTTATTTAGCTTTATTGTCAGAGAAGACGTTTTAGAACATTGATTCAATGTTGTATATATTTCTGCTATAGCATAGACACCATTTCACTGATAGTTTTCACTTACCTCTCTTCAAAATCATTGATGAGAGAAAAGACATGTTATAAAATTTAAGTACAACCAGTGAGCCTTGTCTGTGGAATACATCACCATAGTGAAAGTTGTTGCAAGCTTTAACATGGGGGATGTAGTTCTTAAGAAGCCAGTCTTAAGAAGTGAGTGGGCTGAAATTCCCTGACTTGTAGCTGTGGTGACTTCAGGTGGGAACAGTTGGTGATCTACTGGTTTGTTATCTGGGAGGAAAGGGTGAGTCATGCTGGCTGCTTCCATAGCACAACTTGTAGCTCTACTGGTGATAATAAAATATTGATATCAGTGTTCTTTATCTGGTTACCCTTTTATACCCTACCCTACCGTGGTGAGTAGGATAATGAAAATAAATAACTTCATATAGTGACAAATATTGAGATTATATTTAGAAATCAAAGGATTTCCTTTATGCTTCATACTAATGATTTTATCTTTTCTATATTTAAAAGAAACACCTTGAAAATATATGTGAAAAATATATGTTGTCATAGGTACAAAAATTGCAAACAGCAGTAGAAGAATTGAAATCCAAATACGAAACAGTCTTAAATGAAAACAAAAGAATAACAGAAGATAAATGCTTAGAAATAAATAAGGTAAGTCTTGCAGTAATAAATCATGTTTCCAAACAATTCTGTAGGACACTGATCTTTCTTACATTATCGTGATCCACTTATTAGATGTCACAAGGTACTGGCTCTTTTTTCTTTTTCCATGTATAAAATTGTTTGTAAATTCACTGAATGTTTTACTACCTCTTACTTGTGAGCTGGTGTTTTTTTGGATACTACACAATTGCAAACAGACAAGAAGTGGTTCCTAGAGTAATGACTAAGGAGTTGGGCTGCTATTTTAGAATTTGAGAATTCTTTTATTGCTTTTAAAAATGTGATTTTGTTCTTGACGATTTTAAAACTAGATTTCTTGACAGAACAGCTGTGGAAGTTGTGTAGGGAAGCAAACCTACTGTAAGACTGATTTGTTTGTTTTAACTAGCAGTTAAAACAGAGAATCCTAGAGATGAGTTTTAAGTTTTTCAGCAGTACTGGAACACAGTTAGAACATTCTTAAGCATCAGAAAGTAATACAAAATTGGCAGGAAAATCACTTTCCTCAGTTCCACAGCTCATCAAAATACATATTCTTTTAAGCAATAAAGCTGAGACAGGGACAGGCTTTGCATTGCCTGCAATGTTCTGTTCTAGAGAACAGAAATAGTCCTCACAGAGAAGTGTCTTAGTATGAAATAAAATGAACATCTAACTATTTTTTCATGATTGAGTTGTAGAATGGAGGAAAATGTTTTCTGATCCCATAAATATTTGCACAGCATTATATGTGGCTTCAAATGGCATTAGGTGTTGCCCTCTTTTCAAATACTGCAATAATTGTATTGTCAGAATTTTTCCTGTAATTTGCTTTGTGTGCCTGTATGCCATGTCCCAAAAGATATTGCAGTAAAAATAACATCAAAATTTGGGTACTGCATGATGAACTGCTAACACTTGCATAACTTTGTAAATGTTCATTGTGAGTGTTATTGAGTCTTTAATGAAATGTAGTGAGAGATGGGAATTTCTCCAATGGGAACTTGTAACTGACAGTATTTTCTAAAACAGTCATACTGTGCAACTTGTATAGAATTTCAGATTTATCACTTACAGGGAAAGCCATTCAATATTGCAACAATTAATATATGGTTTTACATTTTTCTCTTGTGATGCTACTATGCAGGTGAGGGACAAAACAGAGGCAGAATTAAAGGAGTTAGAACATGTTTGTGACTTGTGGAAAGCAGCTGAAGAAAAACATCAAGGATATCAAGGAAAGCTTATGTCCTGGGAAAGGATCCATGCACAGAAATGCCCAACCCTTAGGGAGCTGCAGGTTCAGGTGCTTAGAACATGCTGATTTTTTTTTTTAAAGATAAATGAGAAAATTATGTAGAAGAAAGTCTCTGGGACATTTTTTTCCTATTAGCGTGTGTGACAGTTGTGTGGTTTCCTTTGTTATTTGCTTCATAAATCAAAAGCTTCTTCTGTAGAAATAGCATAATGCAAGTAAAACTATTGCCAACTGTATTTATGTGAATTCAGTATGTGACAACCCTAGTTACTTTTAGATTCTTTATCTTTTAAGTGAGTATATTCTTGATCCTTTTGAATACTTATGTCCTGAGATATGTGGCAGAATTCTTCCCTGGAAATAAATGTGCAAGTCTAGTTATTGCTTGTATCTAGTGGAATAAATTAATTCCACGTTAGTTTTGCTTTCAATGACTAATTTCTAAACCAGACAATATTTGCTCAAATAAATAGTTATAAATTATATTGTTGATGATGTATGACTAGCATTTTAATGATTACATTGTGTTGGTTGACAAAATATTTTTAAAATATGCTTTAATAGGATAATTTCTATTTTTAGCATACCTGCTTGTATTTTCTCTTAAGCCTGAACATGAATATTCATCAACTTTTTTTTTCTGTGACATCAGTTTCAATGGCAGGGCCAAGTTTAGGGGTTTCTGTTGTTCTCTTTTTTTGTTGTTGCTTTTCAATGTGCTTTTGAGTTAGAAGAGAGTGCTCTGCTAGCATGAATGACAAAGATGGTTGTATCAGTAGGGTGAGAAAGGGGCTTCATCTTCTTCCTATGTCAGTGGGAAAACTTCAGCTGAAACACAGTGATTCTCTGTGTCCCTATAGACTTTATCTGCTTATAAAAAAAACATGGCTCTTGGTTTTGTTTTAAAATTTCTTGTCAAGATGATCTTTATAATATCAACTTTTGTTCTTGTTTATGTAATTTAAATACTCTTTCCAGGAATGCTCGTAAGCTCATAAATCCATCTTTGCTTAGCAAAGTACTTAAGCAGCAATTAGTTTTGAGGTGTATACATAAGATTTTGTATGTAATTTTAATCTAACTACATCTTTTCCTGAATAAAGGCACAAAAACCTCTTAAGTATAGTGAAGTAGTTTCACTATACTTAAGTATAGAGTTACACACTACTATATAGAATTGCACACTACTAAATTTCAGCATTAAATCTTGGTAACATCCTTTAGAGATTCTGACCCTTGATCCTATGACTGGAATTTGGGAAAACTCCTTTTGAGGTAACTGGACTATGTACAGAAACACTCTTCTGGGTTCAGCTGGAGTAGGACATCAGTTTACTACCCCTCTGCTGGAGGTTTCTGCTACTACCAGTCTGCTAGCTGAACAGCCTGTAATTTACATAAACAAAATCAACCAGGTTGGCTCAAATTACTGGGTGGAACTGCTTGAGGTAGTCCAGTGAATGGTGGAGGTTGTCCCTTAAATAACGGTGCCAGCAGGCTGGTGATGTGGCTATTTATTGCTTATCTGCTGTGGATGGATGGTAGCAAGAGCAATATAGTCAAATCACTACTGTTGGAAGATATAAAAGAAAACAGAGTTTGTCAGTCTGGGTGCCGGGCAGGGGAAGACAGCTTGGCTTCTTGCTTTCTTCAGTTTATGTTACTGATATACTTCTTTTTATGAACTTTTTGTCTTTTTTGATATTTACTACTTTGTGAAATCCTTTGCTAGTGCTGCACTGTTCTTCTGTGATAACTCTCTATGTATGTGGTTTTATTTTTATGCTTCCTGTGACTGTAGTGTGAGGGAATTTATTTTTGCTGGAATCTAAAGCTCAAGAGTCAAAGTTCATGAGGAGGTAGACCTGGCCAGCTCCTAATACACAAGGCTGCCTGAGCAGCATATGGGTTTTGTTAGGACTTCACTTTGTTATATAGCAGGTTTTCAGTTTTAAAGTGTTCTCGCAACATTTTAATTTGCTACTTTTGCTGTATTTCATTTGTTTTAAGCACAAGATAATGTTTACTTGACTATAATACAGTGTTTACCTGAAATTACAGTTAATTTTTTCAGTTGGATTTTACTAGGCAACCTTAGTTTTACTCTGTAATATCCTGTATATAAGTTTCCAACTAGAAACAAATTGTCATTTTTTCAGGAGGAAGATACTGTAACTTCTCTGGGCAGTCATTCCTTAGAAGAAGAAAACTGTAACATTCAGAAGAAATACGAAAATCTTAAAAGGTAACTTTTTAAAAATATGACTGCAGTTAATTCCTACATTTCTCTGCTATAATGAATTATAATGCATTAATCTGTTTTGCATAAAGACAAATAGAAAAGATGGAACTTCAAAATGAAGAACTTGCTTGTCAGCTCAGAAAAGAAGATGAGAGTCTTCAGTGCAGTAAATTGCAGCTTGAAGAGAAAATTGCAGAGTATAATGGATTAACCAGACAACTGGAATCTGCTTTGGAAGAAGGGAGAAAAATGGTATTGATTTAATATGTGTATTATTTAAGCATCCATAAAGTAAGATTAAGATAAGATTAAGATAATATTTGCCATTTTCTATTTAAAAATAGTGTTAAAAACAAATGTGCTTGACAAAAGATAGTACAAGATTATTCTGCATGTAGGGAGCAATACTAAAAAGTTACTGGGAATTTCTGCATGCTTAAATATGTATTGCACAATTCAACTTCTTAATGGAGTCTGGATCCTATTGAAATTAATGACAAAGTTTGCTGGGCCAACATTTCACTCTCTTTTTTTCTGGTGACAAATCAAAGTGCTTTAAGCACCTAATATCAAATCCTACACGTATGTCAGTTTTCTGAACAAAAGCTTAATTCTGCTTTTTTCTTATTTCTTTGAAATAGGCAGCCCACGAGAACTTTGGTGTTGAATTCCTTCCATTTTAGACAAAGGCTTTGCACATTTTCAATATTGAGCCAAGATTTGTAATTTAGAAAGGATGCAAACAGTAAATCAAATGGAAGAGGAAATGTAGGAATTCATATTGCAGTGAATTATATTAGTTTAATCAGAAAATATGTATGAAGTTGTAATTTCTGTCTCAGGTTAATCACGTTGAAATTATCTGAATTTTCCCAATACTGTCTAAGCTTATTGATTTGGTTTTGGAAAAATAACAAGTTTTGCTTAACTTACAGATAAATTACAAAACTGTCTCCCTCCCAATAATACTGCATTGTTTTCCAAATTGAAACCTTCAAAATTTAGCCAGAATATTTCCCAGGTTTGTTTAATTTCTGTGCATGAAAAATTACTAAAGTATTAGATGGCAAAATGGGAAATACAGCTTTAAATGCTAAGGTATAAGAAAAGAATTTGGTTTGGGCTTTAAGTGAAAGTAAATCTACATAATTTCTCATTACTATTATAGGTAGCTGAAGAACTAGAAAAAATGTCATACAGAGATCAAGCCCTTCAGACAAAAATGCTAATTCTTGAAACTGAAGTGAGAGAGGGGCAAGAAGAGAAGAAAAAACTCCTCTACCTATTTCACCATGTGAGTAAATAATACTGTTTATGACTTAAGAAATGACTTACTACATCACTGTTTACAGTAAAAAATTCCTTTTACTGAAAACCACACTACTAATACAATTGATACACAATTTTGGGAACAGCAGACTCAACTTGACAATATCCTTTGTATACTGAAGTTTCTAATAGACTTAACAGATGCCCAGTCTAACTAAATCACTGGAATAATACTGAGTTTATGTCTCTTATTCAATCCAGTTTTCCCAGCAAGGCAAAAATAAAAAAATACATATGCAGTTGTAATTTCCCTCTCAGATTAATCATGTTCAGCATGCATACCTAGATTTGAATAAATGCATAACAGTTCCATGATGACATAGTGGTGGGGTTTTTTTTCCTGAGTTTGTTACAAGAATCTGATCTTACTGGAATTTGTGAAGAGCTTTCACCTTACATACCAATGTTGCACGTAAGTGTAGTTAGTAATAAAAGAGATATTGTGATTTTTCAGTGTCAAGCTTTTAAAAGCCCAGGTTTTGATATGTTGATACTTACCTATTCAGCAAAGTAACAGTCCAAGAAGGTATCTTTGAGTAACACTCTCTGAAAACAAACCAACAAAAGAAGTGTGATGTATTGTTTTATCGAATCCAGAAAATTTCATCACATTTTCTGTTAGTAAAATGTTAGACATAGCTAAATTCCCTAAACTAGTGATGGCAAATTATTTGCTTTAATCAGAGTTTTGACACAGTTAGAGATTTGTCCTGTGTCAGTGGTAATAAGCTACAAAGCGATTTAAAATAAATATAGGAGACACTGGAAAGGTTTCCTATCACTCTCCTAGACTTTCAAAAACAATATTCTTCATTCTGACTTGAAGCATTCAAGATAAAGATCAACCCAACCTAAATGCAAACTAGTCAAGATTTAAATAAGACATGAGATACAATTCTGAATTCAGTATGCTTTAATTTTTTATATATATCAAGTACAACTTAATGTCTGCATTTACCCTAAGAAAAAAGTGTTCTTAAAACAATATCAGATGTTGGCTAGTGTTTTATTCTATGAAGATATTTATTCTATGAAAAAATATTTAATTTTTTCATAGGAATTTCTTACTATGTTAAAGAGAAAATAAAGCAAATTTTCTTGTCTTTTGTCCCAGAAAAAATGTTTTCAAATGGTTTCTATTTGAAGCTTACAGTTAAAATATAAATGTGAAAGATATCTGTCTGAGAGAAGAATTGTTCTAAATTAATGAATTGATTTTTATTGCAATTACATTTACATATAACAATGCATTATGGAAAATGATAAAATGGTTTTATTCCTGTTGTAGTGAAAATGGAAACAAAATAGGACTGCGAAAGTAACTTTTTATTCAGTTATTCATCCTAACCTGATTATTTTTTTCTAAGGCTGGATTTAAATCTGATGACTATAATTCCATTTTAAAAACACTGAAATATTTTAACCAATTAGCATCTGAAATCTGTAATAGACATAAAAGGAAATACCCTGAATATCTTTAGTATTTATATAACAAATGATCTATGGTATGCATCAAGTATGGGACTGATGAGCAGGTGACATTGCTATCATTCATCTTTTTTATATAAGGAACTATAGGCATCAAAAACCATGTTGCATCAGAGCCCAATAACAGATGTTTCCTTGAAAAATCAACATGAGAGAGTGTTAAGTCTGTAACAGATTTAAGATGCTAGGAATCATTCATGATAGAATTTCAGAAGGTTAGGTTTTACGTTCCCAGTCCTTTTTTGGGTTATAAGCCTATTCAAACATGTTCTGTTTGGTCCTGGCTGAAGGTAGGTAAAGCTTCAATGTTTTGAGGCCTTTTTGGGAACTTTTGGTTTTGTGGAGCCTCTGAAAACTCTTCAGATAAATAAGGCTTGTAAAAGTTAGATACTTGTTGTCTTACATTATTCTTTTGACTGATTTTATTTCTAAGTTGCATTGCATTTCTCTTTTTTCTTTAGAATGAAAAACACCATGAAGTACGTTTGAAAGAGCTGGAGAACAGCCTACAGAAGTCAGAGAACAAGAACCAGAGCATCCAGAATTACGTGCAGTTTTTGAAAGCTTCATACATAACAATGTTTGGCTGATTAATTTACTTAAATCTTGAAAAGTTTATTATTAGTTTCTAACTCTTGTTGGAGGCAAGCTATTGAGGCCTTATAGTATTTTGCAGGATTGAGTACTATAATATTAGTTCTTCCCTAGGAGAACTACTGCTGTGGGCAGGGAAAAGCAGGTCAGTCATTGCTGTATATCCTACTGGCTGGGCACGTGTGGAAAATTTAGCTGGTATTACTCATATAAAGAGTTGTGTTATTCATGGAACAGAAGTGAAAAGGCAGAGAGCACGACAGTTGTGATAGGTGTGGAAGTGTGGGGTATGCACACAAAGTTGTAAATTTATCTGTGAATTTACCATGTGTTAGGTCCTCTGCTGTAAAATCTTATGTGCGGTCTTTTAGTCCATGGTAAATGCAGGTGATCACAGGTGACCTTTCAATTCACGTGGGGAAAGAGAACACTCATTGACTGGTTGCATAGTAATTTGTGTATTTTAATTATTAGTAATTATATCATTATTTATCATTCATTATAATTCTGTCACTGTAGAAATCTAGTTGCCCAAGATGATATCTATCCTGTTAAGACAGGCAAAAATTTGGAGATCATTAGGTTCTCTTCCTTTCTTTTCACTGTAGCTCAGCACCAGTATAGTATGTGCTGCTGCACTGCATGAAATAGTTGCCACCACAAGGCTGTCCCATCCAGCCTTTTTTCCCTACATCCCATTTTGAGCAGGAGTATACTATAGTAATATTTTACAAACATAAGTAGGAAAGTATTTTAGATACAGATATAGTTTAAGCTCTGAATGTGTCACTGTACCTTTTCCCAGTGACACAGCTCCTGTAAGGTACTTAAGTATTTGTCTCCGAGTACCAGAGCTGCTACTGTTCTCTGAAGTAAGTCTGGTTTATGCCTCAAGTTAAACACATGTAAATATTCAGCTGATACAGGGCTAATACAAAAAAACAATTCGGATTGACAAAATAATTGTTTTTATAGATGCACATTGTGATACATTTTTTGAAAAGTAATCCGTTCAGATAAATATATGTAATTTAGAATGTGTTTTTAAATAATATATATTTTTTGACTGAAAACATAAGTTATTTTATGCATGGACAATACCTGTTTTTTAAACGTAATATTTCAGTGTTTATTATCAACATTCTATGCATTATAAATTTTTTTTCTTTTTTAACATTCTTATCCATCCTAACAAATACTGAGATGTGCTAATGGTCTGCTTGTGTGCACTTCTTAAAAATAAAATTATCATTTATTTTATATGACATGCTAGCAACAAATATTTCTGTTAGATTTGGGGGGGTTTTGCAATACATACACACACTTACAACCATATTTGTATCAATTTAGTTCTGCTTGTGCTACTAACAAAATATCAAAACCTTTTTGGAAAGTCAACATGTGTGAAGGAAAGATTTCAGAAATGAAGTATTGAATCCACTCTGTGACTGTTTTTTAAAAGGTCATAATGGAAAATTTTACAATTTTCATTGGTAAACGATATAAAGATAGGCAGAAATCAAGTTACTGTATATCTTTTGCTATCCAGGAAATTAGATTTTTTTTTTTTCTTCCTGTGTCATTTGCAAGAAATAGATTAGGAATTATTGAAGTTGCTGACAGCTTCAGATATCTCTTTACCTCTAAATGTATACAAACAGAATAAATTTAAGGTTATTGTCAAAGTATAGGTGACAACTTATAAAATTAAAAATTTGTATTTTTTCAGCTCAACCCATAGTTTCCATTCTATTAATACAGACTTTCTTTTGTTTTCTTCATATTCAGTCACTGGAATATACATTCTTGATCTTTGAAGTCTTAGAAATATCTTAAAAATGAAGACAGGATTTTCCAAACGATGGTGATGTTGTTACACCTCTCCATTCCTGATTTTTTTTTTTTTTTTTTTTTTTTTTTTCATGGTAGACATAAGGCTAATAGTCACAAAGATCATTTTTTTCTCAGTTCCTTTTTGGATGGATATTAGCTGGTCATGTTATTTGCATTTTAATTTTTTTTAGCTCATTTAGAGACAGAAGTTACTGTGAGCTTTTTTAATAAAGAAAATAAATTATTTTTGTAGCTACCTAAGGATCTGGCATTTAGTCTAGATTGCTACTTGCATTTTTAGTAACTGTGTAAAGTACAGCTAAAGTTGTTCTTGCTTTGTTCATTTTACAACATAGAAAGCCGTGTGTCATGCTGCAGAATTCTTAGGTATGGTTATGCTGAATTAACTGTATTTTGGGATTCTAATATTTTGCTTTAAAGCAATTTATTTTTACTATCTGCATCACATAGCAAAGTGGCACTCAATTTTCTAGGAGGAAACAGTCATTATGCTTGCTTATCTGGGAGATTTCATCTCTTGACAATTTTAGAAGCTCTTGGTAATGATGGTGTTACCAGCATCTCGCCTCTCAGCCTTTTTTCAAATGAGATGGTGATTCAGCATTTCCCCCAAAAATGCTTAATATGCTGTTGCAGTTTTCAAATACAGTCAGACAAAACATCTTACTGCTGCAAATATGTATAGAAAAACTATCAAAGCAACAGTTACTGGTCTGTACTTGTTAATGTAATTATGTTTTCAGTCTGTTAGGGTTTGTTCACAGGACTGTTAGCAAGCAGGAAGGTTTTTCTTCTGCTGCTCAGAAAGTCCTTGGCCAGAAAAGCAGTAGAAATCAGTGATTCTGTGTAAAAGTTTGACCATGCTTTTAATGACAAGCTCACCCAGTAGAAAATCTTGAAGAGATTTTAGCTGGATAAGAACAGAACAGAAAAAAAAATAAAACCACTAGTGTTCTCTATCCCGCTGTATTTAGAAGATTTCCTGGTAAGAAGGCATTTTTACTGTACACTTACTAAGGTACATAGTTGAATATTATGCATTGTATGTGTTGTAGGGTTTTTTGGCTTTGATAAGATTTTGTGTTAATTTTTCACAAATGTTAACTCAGTATGATCCAAGGAACATAAGAGAGCCCATGGCTGAACTGATATGTCTTTCTGTAAACCAAATCAAAGCCGCCTATGTTACTGTTTCCCCCCAATATCTGTATTTTGCTTTATTTGCTACCCATGTTCAATAATTAATTAGATCTTTTTCTGTAGACTTTTCCAGGAATGGCTTAAGTGTGATTGCTATGGCCCTGCTTTTGGGTCAGTTTGTTCTGTCATTTACATCTGGATGCAGAGAGGCTCTGCCAGCACGATATGCACAATTTAAAAGCACGTGGCTAGCACACACAGGAGATAAATAGCCAGGATTTAATGAGCTATTAGGTTAAGGCCTGGTGTGCTCTCCACCCCTCATAAGCAACATGCTACGCAAGGCTCCTTGGCTGGCCAGGCAGGCATCAGGCAGGCAGGAAGAGGGGCTCTGGGGAACAGATCCCCCTGTCGCTCATTTCCCCTCTTCCACCAGCTTTGTCCTCACTGGCGACTTTCAAAATTACATTTTAAAATGCAATTTAGAGCTCACACCACGTTTAAACCTGTATGTCAGTGTATGCCAATCCTTGTCAGTGCAGTGTATATGTTTCTTAATGGGACAGGATTTCAGAGTTAAGAAAAATTAAGTGCTTTGGGGATGGCAGAGTCACTTTCTAGCCAGTACATTTCCATATTCAATCATAATTTCAGAGCTTTAATTAGATTAAATTGTAAGCATGTAGAGTCCTGAAACTGGCAGACCTTAAAGAGGACCTGACCTCCCTACTCCTGCAATTCTTTGTGATAAAATGGACAGTAACATATCAGTGTGTTTCTTGCTGTTTTTGAGAAAGAAAGGATTTGAAGTAGAAGATCATTATCTTTATCATATGCTTTACATTTGTTAATGTATGGGAACACAGAATTTAAAGCAGAAGCATAAGTCTTAGGGCTACTTGGGGCCCTATGCCCTTTGATCCTGTCTGCCAAGTAGCTTATTATTCATGGCTTAAGGCTGATCGAAGAACTTTATCTGTTTGCTATCTATGGCACAGAAACTGCTATAAATCCTATTGTGAGATGGAGTCTTTCCAGTAAGAGCACAGAAACTCAATAATTTCTCTCTGGACACCTGCCTCCTTAAGGGGATACCTTTATGGAAGACACGTAACGATCACTGAGCTCCATACGGATGACTCCTCAGTCAAGTGTGATGTTACTACCACATTTCTTTGACAAGTCCTTTTACCTATTTAACAGTGAATGAAATCGACACTTGGATTTTTGTGAAAAGATTAAGGAGGGACCGTTATGATGCAGCTCAAAATGTCTTCTGTGAGAACTGTGTCTGGCATCCTGCCTTGGAATAGAGCCAGGTTAGACTTTCTGTGACAAAATCACTTTGTCAGTGATTTTCCTACAGGAAAAGTGACCTGGCTTCCTCTGCTGACAAGATGTTTAGCAGCGTAACATCTGTGTACAGCCCTTACTGCACTGGGAGGCCTAGAGCTGGCCAGCGCAAACAGGGATCAAAGCAGGGCCTGATAGGAAAGGGCTGTGCAGGGTGTGAAGTAGACACAATGATTTCATACAGATTTCTTTTTGCTTTTTCAATGAAAGCTTCCTGTGGAACTTTTCAAGCTGACCTAGCTCAAGCATGTTCCTTAAGGCCAGAGAAGTGAGAGCACTGTATTGATGTCCATTGATGTCCATTCAAGCAGTCAAAACTATGAATTTATTGCAGTCACCCAGGTCACCCTATTATGCATTTGGGTTCAGAATATTTTCTTGTACACTTACGGCTGAACAGTAATCATCTGGAGTTGTCACTCAGCAGTAAAGCTTCCCAACGTCTGAAGGTGGAGTGTGTTTTATATTGCCATCCACAACTATTTGCACCCTTCACTCACGATTCTTGATGTAATGCTGTTGGCTTGCAACCTTTGGACAAGGCTTTTACAGCTTCTAAGAGTCCAAAGGAATATCACCCTAATGATAAGTAAATCATTCCCACTCGTATAAACCTAGTGTCTTTAAAATGCTGGTTTTATTGAGAACAATAATATTGTTTCCAGGAAGTAACTATAAACAGGCCTTTTTTGAGTGTCTTACAGACCAGTTCAAATACCTGATTAACAAACATATTGTAATACTTCTATGGCAGATTAATCTACTCCATTTAAAAGCGATAGGCAGCTGCAATCTTGTCTCCCTCTTACGGCAGAATAAGCATAGCTTTTTGTTGGCTGTAAAACAATTTATTGACAACATAAATATTTCATATCCACTCTTCCTTTTCGTGGTACTACTAAAAATTGAAACCTTACTGACTAAGCTTTGCATGCTCTTCATCCAGTTTGCATGCTCTTCATCCAGTTTGATCTTTTAAAAGAAATATTTGATAACATCTAATTTCTAAAGCATCTGTTACGCATCCAACAACCATCTCCAGATCTCCCATCAATGTTTCAGGCATGCCGAGCCCTTGTTCATTATCACCGTGACCACATTGCTATTCTTAGCAGAGATTCTCGTTTGCAGAGCAGCAGCCTACTCTGCTGTGGCATCAGTCCACTTACTAATTTACAACTCCACCCACTAAATGCCACTGTGAATTATAAACTACTGAAGTAAACCATGTATTTTTAACAGCCTCAATTTGACCATCGTGCCTGTTTAGAAAAGTCAAAGACATTTTTGAAGTGCAAAAATGCTAAGTTCGCATTTCAGGTTATTCTCAGGACATTGGCTGTTCCTCCATGGTAAGGTTTCCTCCTCCTCCTCTCTCCACTTGAAAAAATCAGTACATTAATATGCTGCAAAATGCAAACTGTTTTGCACCAACATTTCATTCTTTCGCTAGAGGGAAAAATCCTAAGAAATCTGAAGAAAGACCCTAACCTAGGAGCTTTCAAATAATTTGCCAGAGTGCAGACAAACTTCCTGATTCTGTCCTAGGCTTTATTTCCAATTTATTTCTGATTTTCTTATCATTCAGTAGACTATTAGGCCCTGTGCTTTATGAACTACAAAACGCAATGATGGCATCAATGTTTACATGCCATTGTTCAGGTGTTTGTTTATTTTTTAATTGGGTTGTGTTGTAACAGAGATGACATTTGAACTAAGTGGAATTTCACCCACAGTCTGGTAGTCATTTATGTGTATTTAGATTGAAGCACACAAGTAACCTCTCTGAGACAGTCAGTAATTCAGAAGCCAACTTTTTTTCCTTACAGATTACTTTGTAGAGACAACAATATACTTCATGTGTTGCCATATTTGATAATGATTTGATAATCAATACAATTATATTATGTAAACCATAAAATCCACCTCATGTCTGCAGTACCCTACCAAAGCTGTGAAATATACTGAGTCATAAGTAGTGCTGGTTTAATTTTTTTTAAGTGATAAGGCTGTGTAATTATTCAAAACTAGCAAGCACAAGAAGCGTGTCACATAAAGTTTTAAATAGCCTGTTTCTCTTCTACCTTCGGTGCTCATTGTCTGCCCACAATGTAGATTAATTTTGCAAAACAGTAAAACGACAGGAAAATAGTGTCATAATAAAATTTCAGAACCAGCCAAGCTATAATAAAGGATCAGATCTTTGCCTATTATATTCCTGAAAATCATTAAATTACTGGGAAAGCTTGCATGGAGACCTGGTTGAGAATTGTTACAGGCAGACAAGGTGGTTTAGGATTGAAAAAATTTATTGTCTTTAGTAGCTTTTGGCATCCATCTTTTTATGAAATCCGAGAGCTTGAGTATGGTTTTGAAAAGCAAGGGTGGTGGCTCTGGAGGAGGTTCAGCAGGATCAGAAGATCTTGGAATTAGCAGAAGAGAGCATCTCTATAGGTGGCAGCCTGCTGTTGATAAGAACCACCAAGAGAGAGCAGAGTGCCTTTAAATAATATAAAATTGCATGCTTGCATTTCTCTGGAATTAAGTGTAAGCTGAATGATCAGATTTATCTTGTAAGAATTTTTACTCTCTCTATATTTTTAAAAATCCAGTTTCTTTCTATTTCAAATAATTTTCCTACTTTAATAGGTATTGTTTTACTAAGATTATGATTTAGGATAAATTTCATATTGATATTTCTGAAGAGATATAATCCTCTAGTGTGTCTGTAGAGAAAAATGAAGTTCAAGTTCTATAAATGGAGAGTTCAAATACTGTTCTGACATTTACTGATGACATTCCAACCCTTGGTAATTCAATGCAGTTATACTTAAGCACCAACATATGAAGCATATGCGATGCAGAAATAGACATTTAAATACTTCTTTGCATACTTGTATTTCATGGGAGATTTCCCCAGACAGAACCATTCCAAGGTGGTAGTCTTGCTGATTTCTCTTTCAGTGTGTGCATATAATAACGGAGGGGAAATGTGGTTGTCTTCTAATGACATGCTTCTAGAAGACCCATCATCCCAAGATCTGAAACAAAAACAAGCTCCCTGGAATGAAATAAATCCCCATAACAGAAAGAAAAACTCCATGCTGTTGTTTTGTGGAAGATATCCTTTGAATCCTGCTAGGTACTGCTTGTTGATAGCATTCTTGGCATGGTTCGACTCTCAAACTTAGCATGCTTAAGCAATACTCAATCTGCTGGGGGTACCGGGAACAGTGCTATCAACTGAAGTTCCTGTTTTTTGTAAAATACTACTTGCTAGGATTCAGGTCTTTAAGTCTCAGTTACCAAGCTAATCTTTGGAAACAGGATGACTTTCTGATTTTTACATAGTAAGTCTTGTTTATTTCTAGCAACCTAATAATTTCTTAGTTCTTGGCACCATATCTTGCTTTGAATGGTGAATATCACGAATTTTCTTTCTATCTTCTTGCTATTTTTAACAAACTGAAGTTCTGTGTTAAAATATGAACTTTGCTCCATCCGTCCAATTCTGCACCGTTTGGAGCAATTCTCAGTATCATATAACAGAAAAACAGTGTCTCTTCCTGTGAAGGCGTCTTTTGTGAAGGTACTTTATCTGAACATACAAAGTATGAAAACTTAAAGTGCCCAAGCATCCAGTTTTTCACAAGCCCTCTAAATATTTTTTCTCATTGTGACTTTTGGCAAACTCACATTACTTGATCTAACCACTCTCCAGAGTTTCTAAAGGACACCTTGATGATTTGGTTGTCCTTTCTTTCAACAATATTGAAACTCTTGAAGTGACATCCTTCCTTCATACTTTTTCCAGACAGGAACAAACACATTTTAAAATAACTTTCTAAGACCTATTTTGGAAGTCAGATCAGAGCTACATTGTAATTTTGCACACATTAGAGTCTGAGTTTTATATTCACTGCAGCTGCAACCGTCCAAGTGAAAATGTAATTTAGTCCCAAGACTTGTTGCTCATTTCCATTTTATCTTTGCTTTACATCTTGCTATTTACATTAGCTATGAAAGTTTCAGAAACTCCGGATGGTGTACTTCCCAGGGATTATATGACTCTACAGTGAAAACTTTGTTTTGAACAGCCATTTCATTTTTCTCACAAATGTCGCGTTTCAGTGACAGCTGTAATTTGGCCAATCAAGTACCGGAAAAAAGACAATCATTGCAAAAAGACCTCAGTGTGAACTGAACAATTATTCTCTGGTGCTATTTTTTTCTGTTTGCCTCTAGCATAAGTAGCCCAAATCTTACAGGAAGACTGTAACAGCAACTGCCGTCCCCAATATATTGTCTATGAATCTCCTTATTTATTCAGGGCCATCCTAAATTTCCTTTTTTGGCAAAAACATATGTTTTAAAATCATATAGTTATTAGTCTCACAGTGTCATTTACTTAAATAGGGGAAAAGTGTATTTTACTCTATTACCTCCTGGACAAATATTGGTTTATAGTAGTCATTTTGCATGTCAGACTTTGCTTCCCAATGTATGAAGAGATGCATCTAAGAAATGTATGCATGGATGAATTATTTAAAGGTATGTCCAAGGTTACCAGGCTTGATTCCAGATTTTACTGATTTAACGTCTACTTTGGTCCCAGATGATACAAATTGAGTGGTTCCAACAGAAGGTCATAATGAAGACTCTTACAGACTTGCAAAGTTGTGTGAAGGAACATATGGATTACAGAAATCCTTCCAAGGTGAATGACCGAGCAGTTTGTTCTGGATGGCTAGATGTGGTACAATGTCTGACTGTGCTGTCAAGTTGCTCCAAGAATGGGATTATTTCTTTTATGATAGATGAGGCCTCTGGTGGGGCATGTGAGATGTGATCAGACTTTCTGAATTATCTTATCATTATATGTATTTGATTAGCCATTCAGAAGCTTAACTTCTTGATTCTAAAAATCTGGAATTAATTATCCTTGCTTAATGTTTGTCACACTGGAACAGATTAACCATGCTTTGAACTAGATTGTTTCCATACTGATACATTACTCAAGATTAACTTAGACTTATCAAAATGTTATTAAGTAAAAATCCATAGGCCATTAGTAAAGGCTTTCTAGGTCAGTATCATCTCAGACATTTCCTTCAAAGAAGTAAACTGCTCTCAGTAAACTGCTCTGTTTATTCTGCTTTTGCAATGGCTTTTGATGGTGTTCTGTCTGCTCAGGGAAGGTGCTGCTGACCACTGCTAGCAGAGAGTATCTTTCCAGTGCTCAGAGATGAAGGCACACATAGTCGCAATTCAATTCCCTCACTTGTGTGACAAATATGTGGACATGTAATGTATTTCAGGCATGCACACAAACAAAAAAAAGGGTTTTGTGAGCAAAGTGAGAGTGTTTGTTGTTGCAGCTCTTCTGCCTTCATTTCAAAATATGCTCCTTTTGTCTGGCATACCTGATATTCTTAGCTAAATATTTTTTAAAAATAATTATAATTATTTTAAAATTAAATAATTATCTCATACAGAAATATCTTAGAACACTTGGTTTCATTCCTCTACTTCCCCTCCCTTCCTTCTTTAAAAATAATGTTTGTGCAGTTCCACAGAAAAGCAACTCACAGATTTGTGAACTTCGGTATCCTTACTTGGAGGCCATATGCAACTTCTTCCACACATAGTCAGACATGCTATTGTTCTTAGTTTAGAAGAAATGACAAAGAGTAAGTTTTAATTGACACTATGTGTTATATTAAATGAAGCAACTCCTACTTCTATGCTCAAGTCTCTATCTACTAAATTTTTTTATATTCTAATAGTACCTGTTAGAGTCAATGACCAGGTTTTATTAAAACTCCATAGAAGTTTTGCCAGTGACATCAACATGGCCAGGACTTTGTCATATACTTTTCTACTCACTGTATGTGAAGTAAAATTCTGTAGCTGGGATTTTTGTTTTATTCAGAACTGTAGAGAACTGTGGACTGATTCAACCTGGCCATAAACAAGAGCAGCACCTTTTTAGTCAGTGATCCCATTCCAGATCCTTAGCTTGCCCACTTGAAAATAGCTGTATTAAGTGCTCACAGAGTCCATAGAACAAAAATAACTTCCACGCATTAAGCCACTTAAATCTGTCAAGCGTGAGAAATTATTTTACCCAACATAATTCAATGTTTGAATTTGGCAATTTCAGTGACATATTGCACCGCAAATCATGTTTCTTAAATATGTCCATAATGATGTAAAATTCATAGGGTAAGACACCTGGCAACCATCTGACAGTGTCAAGACATTTGATATTAATTTTAGAGCTCTTACTGTCCCAGTGTGTAAAACTTAGTATTACCATCTTCATATTCAATGTGCATATGTGCTTGCAAATACAAAATTTATATTTGGACTGCACACCTGTCTGTGGGTGACTATTGACTGTGGCCATATTTTTGAAATTAGAAACAACAAACTTAGTGTTCATATGAATGCCTCTCAGAAGAACATATTGCTGACAGCTGTTTTATTCACTAGGTACTAAAACATTAAGAGAAGTTATATTTAGATTCCTTTAAATAAATAATCCGGGTTTTGTAGTTCTTAACATAACCTTAAGCTCTGTGAAACCAAATGATAAATTGGGGTTGACTCTCTGGAGCATCTGCTCAAGAAAAAAGATGTTGAATAGCCTTTCAATTATATTGACCTCATTAGCTGAAATCCTTTTCCTTAATGAGTATATTGGTCTTATAAAAGAAAGGAGGTAATGATTGAAATTTGAATAATGTTTGAAATTAGATGAAAATTCTACTCACACATCAAACAGTAAAACTTTATGTAAGTCAGCCAGGAAATTCCAGAGTCATGGCCAATACCCTGGAAGAAATTACCTTATTGTTGTTCTACTTTATTCTTCCTGAATACACACTGTATATGAGACTTTGCTCATTTGTCTCCATTTGCTTTGAG
The DNA here is from genome assembly GCF_965140245.1 of Athene noctua. NCBI lineage: Eukaryota > Metazoa > Chordata > Aves > Strigiformes > Strigidae > Athene > Athene noctua. The sequence goes on along the minus strand of NC_134041.1, from coordinate 17,111,738 downwards.
ATGATCTATGCTTCATGTTCGTTGGACAAAGAAACTCTTTTAAAGCTGTGCTTGCAAGTGAACAGGCCCTAACTCTAGCAGAATTGCATCTAGTGCATCTTTCAATGTCAGCAGCTCAAGACATCTCCTGTGTCTTTCCTAGCAGGTATCATGGTAGACTATGATAACTGGAAAAAATGGGACTATTGTATTGCAAAAGAAAAGGAAATCCTGCAGAGGACCAAATGCCTACTTGTCAGACTACTGAAGTAGGTCCAGTAAGAGAGCTGGTGAGATGCATGAATATTTGTTTTCTTGGTGAACTGTCTTTCACCCTTGAGAAACTGTCCTGCCCCACCTCCGAGCCCCAGGCACAGCCAGCCATGGTAAGCCAAAAAAGCCAACTCTTTTCTTCTTGTTTTGAGGATCAAGAAGAGCTGGAACCATCTAAGCAACTCTTTGCTTTTACTTGGCACAGGATATTCTGTCCCTTGCATAATCGGTGGTGGTTGGGAAGAAGTTTTCTCCAGGGAAGGACAGTTTGTTTGAATCTGAAAGACTTCTTTGCCTTCCTCACAATTTCAAACAGACTTTCAGAGCTGGAGAGCTTGTGAACTGGAGAAAACCAGACAAAGTGGATGTTTATCTCTGCTGTTTTTTTCAGTGAGAAGGAGTTCATTGCAGACAGTAAGACTAGGAATCAGTCCCCAAGAATAAACATTAAGCACCTGACTGAACCTAGAATCTTGGTTTCTTCCTTCCCATGCCCAAACATCCCCAAATTTTTACCTTTTCCAAACACAGGCATATGATAGGAGCTAAGTGGATGTGCAAGTGCACACAAAGACCCAGTTTATGCCTTGGAAAATGTTGGCAGAACTTTTTTTTAAAAAAAAACAATTTGTCATTCAATACAACCTTATGGTTTTTCAGCTGTGTGCTAGTGTCAGTGTCAGTGCTAGTGTCTCTTTAAAATGTACCCCTAGTTATTCAAAACCAGAAATACAGCAGACTAGGAATGAAACTATATCCCTGTGGTTGCTTGTTTGTTATTCTTATGCTTAAACATCTTGTTTGTCATGGATCTGCTCATTAAAGCTACTATCACTTTCTAGACAGCTCTACAGTCTGCATCTTCCACAGCTGTTGCTCTTACAGAAATATTAACAGGGACAGAATCGGTTTAGATATGTTAATAGTGTGTATTCACAGCAGGAATAATGAAAACAACCAACTTTGCCATAGAGGTAGGACAGCAAAATACCTCTGAATGAAAGTTGTTTGGTGCAGTTTCAGGAAAGCATTTTTTACGTCTTTGGCCTGCATGCTTCTCAGTTTTTCTGCACAATATAAAGGTTTACATTATTGTGATACTGATGGTGGCTTATGCAGAAATATTCTTGGTAGTATTGCTTTAGTACTAGCACTGGAAATGGGGGAGGAAATAAAATGAAGCACAGTATTTTTTGTCTTTTATCTGCATGAACTCTCTAATCAGGTTGATTCTGTTCAAATTTCTAAAACATAGGTTCTCTCCTATGGGTATCATGATTAAACTCTCTAGGCTGCTGTATCACAGTACCCAATGAAATTAACTATAGTCCCATATTATTAATAATTTGTGATAACAGTGGTACCAAAATTGACCACAACAACTCTTCTCTGTGAAAAGTTTGGCAGCTGTAGCATCAGATCTTGAGACAAACAGAAGAAAGTTTGATTATCCTCCATTCTGCATTACACTGTATATCAATACCTTTTTTATAGTAAGTTAAAGCTGATTCAGGCTAGATGTGATTTATGTCACATTCATTTATACCAAATGTTAATTTAAAAAAATTGCTTGGTTAATATCAACAAGTAGTTCCTATAGACTTCCTATCACCATTATATGCAATTATATATATTTTCATTCATATATATTCAGAGTTCATTCACATATTTCCCAACATAAAACAAAGAATGCATTGATGTGAAAAAATCCTCCCAAGAAGTCCAGAGAATGCAACTATATTAAGCAGTTCCCAAAGAAGGTGTAGGCTCTTCATTCATGATTAGTATTTAAAGCAAGTGCTCACCTACGTGTCATATTTTTAAGAACTTTTACACGTTTCCTGCTATAAAACTTGCAGGGATTTTCAGCATCATCCAATTTTTGAAGATATATGTGAGCAATGAAGAGTATATTTTACACAAAGTTCATTGGAAATGAAATCTAGTCCTGACAAATTCCTTATTAATTACTCATTTCTCTTGGATCTCAGAGTGTGAGCAGTGTGACAGCAGGACCTCAGCCATGGAGGGTTTCTGCATTCAGAGCGAGCAGCTCCCTCACATCAGGTTCTGTATCAGCTCTTTGGTTTGTTCATGAATCCCCAGCTCCTCTCTGCAGGCAGCTTTTGCAGAGGTGTTTGACTGGAAATACAGTCAAGAATGGGCTTTTGCTGCTACACTCAGTCAGAGGCACATCCTTGGTCCTTCAGCAATCGGATGGGGACAGCTGCATATTAGATGAAACTTGCAACTTTTTAAATGTCCTCAATGATTTGTTGCTTATTTGATTTCTAGCATTCCATAGTAAAATGCTGATTCTTATTCCCACAGGTAGTAAAAATGCTCCTAGGGAAGCCTAAATATTTTTGTGACTATATATAATTACCATACTTGATGGGTTTATTCATGGATGCACTCTTGCAAGAATTATCATAACCGATAACCATATCAGATTGAATTGCAGACATTTAATCCAGTGATGACATTCAATTTCTGTCTAGTGTTAGCTTTGAACTTCTGTCAGTCTATAAAACATAATAAAGCATTTGTGATCTCATTCTGGTAGGGAAAAAACTCCAGATCAAAAGAAACTCTTTTATGTTTCCTTCTTTTTATTATTCACAGTTTTAATGCTATAGGCTGTGGTCCACTGGATGAAGGTGCTTAATTGACAGTGAGCAGTGTTGATTTCAGTGAAATCATTAAAGAACTTCAGAGATTTCAAATGAATTATGTTTACAGCCAAATTAGCACCCTTGATCTTTTTTGAAGTGAGGATCCTTAAAAAAATATATGTACATTTACAGAGGAAGTTAAGAATAGGCTGTGATAAAATTAAAAGGAATGACAGTAAAGTGCAGTACTGCACTGTAAGCTGAGAACTGCTGACTCTGTTTTACTAGAGGTGATCTCTCCTGCCTACCAATTATGTTCAGTGATACTTGAAATAAAAGTATCACATTAATATTATCATATTCCACTGACATGTGTAATAAAAAGACTTTGGTCGATAAATAAATATTTACCTCTCAGGATGGCACAGCCTGGGCTCTCATCCATGGTGCCAGCAGAGCAGCAGAGACCCTGTGGATCATTTATTTGTGTGCAATTTTTAGCAACCCTCTGGCTGATGATGGTGCCAGTGCCACATGGCGCTACACAAGACAGTGCTCACAGTGAAGCAGGTGAGGTGAGGGGCAGCTGCCAGGGAGCAGGGCCAAGTCCCAAGAGCCAGCGCAGGGAGAGGGAAGGGGAAGGCAGAGCCCCAGGGTGAGGCTACGCACCACTGGGTGCTGAGGAGAAACCAGTGCTCCCAGCGGGCCCAGCAGTGGAGTGAGGACAGACCTGCTCTGTTCCAGTATAACCACAGTTACGATCAGGTGGGACCTTTGCCTTTTTCCAGCCTGTGGCTATCCTTTTAGCAAAGTTAAATGTGAGAGAAATAAACATATACTTCACACGTGGAGGTGGTTTCCACTATATATTCTTTTGTCACAGGTCAAAGAAAAGGAACCATGCAGAGGACTTGGATACAAACTTTTTCTTGTTTTTATCTTTAGTTTTGCATTTTTGGGTTGACCTAAACCCACCAATACATCTTCTATTTTTGATAGGCTCACAAACATTGCTCTCAAGAACCCCAGAAGGAAAAAAAAAAATATATTTTACAGTAGAAGCCCTGTACCGCCTGGAAAATTGGAAACTGGGACAATGTCAGTCCGAACAGTCTCCCATTTCTTTCTGAGTGAGAACGGTGAAGAGGAAGCAGGGTCTGAACAAGAACATGATGTGTAAACAGCAATGGTGAGTCCAGCAAAAGTGTAAGCAGAAAAATCAAACCAAGCGTTGTAAGTCTGGCCATTACAAATGCCACTTCTTTCCTTGCTGGATGAAAGACCATCATCAGGGACAATGGGAAGCCAGTAGAAGCTGTGTAGGAACACTTGCCATCAAACATTGGATTAACACTCTCTGGGGAGGTATCCTGAAGAACCCTTTAGAAAAACATCAGAAAGTTTCCATGTTTGTTCAGAATTGTATGGCTAATTTACTCACTGTTGGCTTTCAAAGCAAATTGCTGGCCCTGTTATTCCCTCCAGTGAACCAAAGGCTCAGCTTCCTTCTTTATTCACATATGATTTTAAAAAAACCCTACTGGATTATTATAAAAAAATCGGTTGGTGTAAAAACTGGGCATCATGCAGTTCCCACAATTATTTATGCTGTGTGGATACCTCTTGATAATACATTAACTGATAGAAAGGGCCAGTAGAAATACACCTCTGTCAGTGAAGGAAAAGCCTCTCGTTCTTGGACACAAGAAGGATTTTGAAGTATTTTCTGTATCACAGAAATAAAATCTCATTCAGATACACCAGAAAAGCAGTTCCTTGGTCAATCTGACATTTCAGCATTTCAGATCTCTTTCCTGTGCCTTTGTGGCTTATTCCCTAATTTTCCACTGTATGCTGAAATATTGACACTCAGACCCTTCAAGGAGGACAGGAGAAATGTAAAAGCACTTCTGTGGTGGCTGACGGGTTCAGCCCTGCACTTCAGATCATTTATGACAATTTATGATTATTAATTTACTACAGCTGCTGCAATCTCAGTATGATTCATAGCACAAAGCATGCTTCTTTTTAGTAAGGCTAATTCCAGAGTGTCCTAGACTATCAGCTGGAAACAGCCTCCAAAGAAGGTTTTCTCCCGAGATTAACACAGCAGATCATGGGAAAACCAAGTTAATGTCCTGTATTCCATGTGTGTTCTGTTCTGTATGATTAGGTTTCAGTTAATCAGGCTCATTAGCTGCAACTTTTCTTTACTGCCAGAGACCAGATAAAAAGTTCAAAGGATGTTACTCAGTTATGAATTGCCATGGAAGGATGATCCCAGCTGTAATGAAGGGGTATGTTATGGGGGAAGATGCAGAGCTAGAAAGTTCCTTGTGCTCCACATCTATAGAAAGTGGTTTGTAAGGAAAACTATCAATAAGAAAACATAAGGCACAAATTATACCATAAGCGCTAAACAAGTCTTAAACTGTAAACATTATCTTGGGTCAGACCTTCTTAGCAATCTTCTGCAGTCTCTGTCATAAGCTGATGGCTCCAGTAAGTGTTATTTAACTAAAAGAAATCGTTTTGTTTAGAAGTTTTGTGTAAGAAAAGGGACTCAGTTGCTGTGAAAGGCTTTTTGGCAGTGGCACTACTTGCATGTCCCTGTGTGTAGAAAGAACGGCCAGCTCAGTCTCTGTCCTGAAAGGCTTCAGACAAATGGGTGGCTGTGTGACAGTAGAAGATGCCTCAGCTCCAGCTCTGCTGGAAATAGTAAGCAGGAACTTGTCTTCAAGATGGAACTGCATCTGTGAGTCAAATAGGACTTTCTACGGCCATGGATTATTTCCTCCTGTGCAGGGGAACCTTTCTCAAATCTTTTAAGCTGTTGCCAATTAACTGCAAATCTTATTCCTAACATATGTGGAGTTCCCAGCTGGACTCAGTCAAATAAAGGCACTCTGATAGTGTTTCTGGAGTACTTCTGATTAACTATCCTATAGTAAGCAGGATCATTACCTGCACTGTGTATTGTATCTAAATACACTGATTTTCAGCAAAATCATAGTTAAAATTTACTAAGCTCCGGGAAATTTTTTCTGTGGAATCTTTGCAGATCATTTAGTATTAGTAACATCTCTCTAATAAACAGCACAAACCAGCTTCTGTTGGTGCTTTTACTGACTTGAATGATTAAATTTTATGTTTAGAGCAGTCTTTATTAACTAATATTTATTGTGAATAAAAATCTCATGCATGGCACAATATGTCTATATAATGTTCTGAAAATAGAAGACACATGTTGCCTTGACAAAAAACTTTACAACAGAAAGAATCCCTTAAAAGATTTGTAGCCTGTAAAGACAAACAGAGAAAAATGTTTTATTTTTGAGGTGGGAAAGAGTTTTTAAAAAAAACATTAAAAAGAAAAAAAAAAAAAGGTAAAATCTTCAGATACTTAAAAACATGGTCCTGCAAACAGACATTTAATAACTGTGTATGTGCCAAGTTCTCTGATATGGAGTACAAAGTTAATTTCACTAGACAGATAGTAACTAACTAAAACAAAATGTATGACTCCCAGAAAACAAGTAAAAATTGCAAATACTTCATACTCTTCATAAATAATTACCAACAGCAGAGTGATGTATGGAATCACCATGAACGTCTTGCCAAAGCAAGACTGTGTTCTCTTCCTCACTTTGGTTAAAATGTTTGTATTGCTTCTATCTTCTGTAATTGATTTTTTAAATTTACTTGTGCTTTAGTTCTAGGAGACTGAGACCCGAAGGGCACAGCTTGCAGTGAAATGCATCTTTGGGGTATCATCACACTTAGGACAGATGCTCACCTTGATGGTGAAATGCGAGGAGGGTCCACCCTCGACCAGGTCCAGACACAGAACTGCTTCCCCAGGGCCTTGCAAGCAGAAGGCGCTGCATGGCTACCAGCCACTGCAAAAGCATCCTCAGAAGCAGCTGGAAATGTAAAGGCAGGCTCTGACGTAGTTTTCCGCAGTCTGACAGGAGTTCATCCCCTCTTGCAAACATCTGGTGTGTATTTATGTGCTCTAGAATGTGGAAAAGTAAAAGCTAAACATATCGACTTAACCCATTTCACCTAAAGAGGTGAAAAGTGGGTGTTTAGATATTATCAGGTCTGTAGCTGGCAGTCATCTACACACTGTGTAAATCTCCCCCCACCCGAGGCACCTGGGGTGGAAAGGCATCCTGTGAGGGCAGGCGGCAGCCCAGCAGGTGCCTGTGCATGCTCAGCACCAGCAGACCCCAGGAGCAGGCGGTGCGAAGAGGACTAGCACAGATACATGATATGTCTGCAGAGAAGCTAGTAACACCCCGGCATGAAATATTCTCATGCTTTCAATGCACAGGTGCAAAAAGATACAGGAAAAAAAGCTCAGGCACAGCTTCTTTTGCACAGTGTGTGTTTCAGGTTTTACTGAACACTGCACAGTGGCCTGTGAGTAAAGGAATCTCCTCAGCAAATTATGTGTTGAGTAATGATGTCACTTTTAGCGAGACAAACCTGGGTTATCAACTAATTGTCCTATTTTGGCCTCAGACTCAGTTTAGCTAAGCAAACCCAGGACGGGAGGGCATGCAGCAGGATTTTTCTTTGTTGTTATTCAGCTCAGCACAGTGTACGTCATTCAGGTGAAGCGCTTTTTACTTCTGTGGGTCCCAGAAAACCACCAGTACCACAGCAACATTGTACTGGAAGATACTGTGATGATGCCCACCATCAAACGTAATTCTGAACATACTTTGAAATGTACTGTGAACAACAACCCACATTCACCATTGGTGTAGGGTGTATTTGTGCTGTGGACTGAAGGAGGGCTTCACCTGCTTATACCAATATTTTTATCAGTCTCTCTAAATAACTGCTTTATTAGCAATGGTTGTTGATTCTAGCTCAAAAGGTGCTTACAGGCAGATGGTTTTACCTTGTAAATCACCCTAGCATAAAGATGGATGTGCTTTATGCAGAAGTGGAGTTTGTGCCTTTTTTTCTTGCTTACTCATATTAACAGGAATGTGTATGCAAATTTCCTGTCTCCCAGCAGCTACAATAAATTGCTCTTGGGCACTTGAACCCTTTCCAGGTTGATTTAGAAGTTCAAAAGAAATGTAAATATATATATTCCTCCCACCCCCAAAAGCTGGGGCAGGGGAAGTTGACTGCTTGGATAAAGCTTTTAACCCCATGTTAGCAGTTTTTGAAGGCACTATGGTTTTGATGAGATAGGGCTGTCTTTCCCCCACCCCCTTGTATGTGGACAACTGTTCAGTAAGCCAGAAAAATATAAATAATACAGATATGAATAAGACATAAAATATAGACTTGTGGCTAAATATATTATGGCCCTGCGTATGAGAAACAGTCTCAACAGAAGCCCTGGGTAAGGCTCCAGCTGAGATGTATTGCCTCTAATTATAATGATCAGTCTCAAACAATCAGCTGGTTTCCCTGTATAGCCCCTAGGCCTGAGACAGCCCCCCTTGCTGCTGGGGGCAGGCTGCTATTAATCTGTGGAACTGCTGTTCTTTAGCTGGGTGAATGTTCTCCCTGGGCAGCTATTTTGGGTGTCTCTATAAGAAGAATGTGTAAGTAAAGCTGTTATTACACGTTGTGGCTGGCATGTTATGCTTAGTAGGGTCAATATGTTTTTAAAAAGTTGATTCTATGTAGGATGATGTTGGGGGTTATTTTTGCCTTTTGGGCGAGAAAGAGATGTGCTTCATCCTGCAGTTTCTGATGGTTGGTTGAATGCATCTGCTAATGTGGATCTTGCATGTGGATGGGGCTTTGAGTCCTTATTTAGTTTTTCTATTTTCTTTCTCTGCTATGACACTCATGCGTGAATGTCTAGAAAGCCATTCTATGTGGTCAAATGGGTTGGTTTGCTCTCTCAGTGCTCTGCTGCTATATGTGACTGTAGCTCCAGTCGTATGTGTGAATATTGCAAAGTGTTTGTATGTAGGCTTGTGATTGCAGATGTGTGCTTGGGCTTTTTTACTGTCCTTTCTCTCTTATAGTCTTAGTACAGAATAAGGGAAGACAGTGTTATTACATTGTAAAACTTTGGAAAATGTCTGAGAGGGTAGTATGCTTATATTGTGTATGCTGTGTCACTGCTTGTGTGATGCACTGTTTATTCTCTTTCTCTGTCAATTGTAGGATGATTGTGAAAGGAAATACAAATATAAGCTTTGGTTTCTGTAGCTTGTGAAAAGAAAAAAAAAGTTCCAATAGATAAAATGCACTGTACGTAATGTTGTTATATCCTTCCCACTGACTGCCTTGGCACACAGCGAATGACTGTTAGACGAAATGGAAGAACTCTTCCTGACCATTCTGGTGGTGGGTAGCTTCATACTCTGGGTTTCCATCACTGAAATTGGTTGTGCTACACCACACAGAGTTGAAGTTTTGCATTATAACTAAATCCCAGCAATCTGTCTTGAAACTAACTTCAGATAGGATAAATCAAGGTGCGTCTGCCTCTCCAGCACAGACCCTGTGCTCTGAGGGGGATGTGTGGGGTCAGAGCCATTCTCCCAAACCCTCCTGTATCCGAGTGATTTAGCTTTGTGCGAACAGACAAAGCACTTGGACTTCTGCCTGCTGAAGTAAGTCCTAATTTTTCACATCCAATGTGCCTTTGCTTCAACCTGAGTCATCATGATGATTAGCTTAAATAATATAAAACTTTGTCCAGATATGTCTCTTTCTCAGCTGCGTTTCTGGGTGCTGAACAGCTCAGTTTGTTGGGAGCTAAGAACATTCTGATATGTTCAGGACTTTCTTTGCCGTGTTAAAAGTATGGAATATCTTTGAGTAAATACACTACACATTTTTTTTTTTTTTTTCCTTAAAGATAAGGTATTCTTGGTTTGTTTCAGAAAGCTTGTTTGTATCAGAAAGCTGATAGACACATGGGGCCAAACTGGCTGCTGAGACAGACACAGGAATGACTGTTTTAACGCAATTTTACTCACTAGTAAGAGCACAAACTTTATCCTGCAAATTTATAAGAAAGATTAATGAGTTTTTACCGCTTTCAACAGAAAACTCTGAGGGTCGTGTCCAGATTTTAGACTAGAACTAAAGCAGCTGGTGGAAGTATGGCATATTGCAGAGTAGTCCTATCTCTTCTCATGCCATGTCCCCTGTGAAGGGCACACAGACCAACACCATGGCCTCCTGAGGCACATCTTTATCTTTCTATCATGCCGTTGCAACAGAATAGGCAGCATTCAATGGCGGGCTAATCAGACTTGCCCTACCAAATCTGTAACAGATGAGTTGAAACACTGGCATGTAGGTACGTTAACATAACCTTGGGACTGCTCTCTAAATAGAGTTAACTTTCATCCCTGCTCACCACTGACAGTATTTCCATTCACTGAGCTAGTAATAAAAATATCTCCTATGATCTTGAAAAGACAGGGGAAACAGTCAATGGAGAACTAAAAAATAACTAATCTGCTGACTCTGGAGTAACATTTCCCCCCTGCCCCAACACTGCAGGGAATAAAACAAGGGTGAATTTACCTCATCTTCCTCTAAATTCATCACTCAGCAAGAAAATATATTATTGGAAAGCATTCCCACTGTTTTGGTATGGCTACTGTATTACTTGCTTGTTCTGGGAGTATCATTTTGGTAACATAAGAAAGGAGGAGTGTGATCTTTGGAGAAAGAGGAAATCTACGGGAAGGGGAGCAATCTTAAATGTTGTGTTGTGGTGAAAGGAGGCTTTGTCCTGAAAGACAACTTGCATCGTAAGAAGTTTACTTAAAGATAGCCTTTCTTGGTAAGTAATGCATGCCTTCGATTTACTTCCTGCAAAGGCGTCCAAGCACGCTATTTACTTCTCCCCTGCATGCAGTGGGATCGTGTAGGACTGACCGGGCATTACCTGTCCCAGGCGTAGGAAGAAATGAGCTAAATGGTGGGGGTTCAGCCCTGCCGGGTGCCACCCTGTGTGTCTGGCAGCCGTGGTGTCTGGGCAAGGTGCAGCTGTGACTGTGGAGACTCAGGTGAGCGCAGGGAGAGGTGCAGAGCCGTGGGCATGTGCCAGGGCAGCCCTGGCAGTGGGGAGGTTACGGGGGGCAGGAGGTGTCCCCTGCTGCTGCCCTGCCCTTGAAGCACAGGAGCAGGCATGAACTGCCTTGGGGTCATCTCCTGCTCCCTGTCAGGCTTCAGGCAAGGGAGAAAACCAACTTTTATTTGCTTTAGATTTAATCAGAACTGTCCTTAAATTAGAGTGTCTTGAAAAAACAAAGCCTTCAGGAAGAGGCAAAGTGCATATGGGAGAGAACAAAAGGGTTTAAGTGCAATTCAACAGTGTGCCTCAATCCCTATTTACTCAGGGCTATTGCCTGCTTTTTCACATCTAACCACTTTAAAAATGCTTTGGGAGACACACATCCCCATGTCCCCTGCACTGTCAGTAGGAGCAGGTGGGCTCTTCCAGAAGATCCAGTATACTGAAACCAGTAGCCTATGGCAAACTGGAGCTGCCTGGTGTGTCACTTAGTGTTCACTACAGGTGTTTGATTTACTCCTGGAACAGGAGCAAAACCAGGACTCACAACAAATGCTTAACCTACATGGATCTCCTCTTTCATCCAATTTCCTTCACATGTTGCACACTTTGGGACAGCTACAGAATAAAATAAACCGCTGAAAGCTCTCTCAGCTTTGATTTCCACTGGCCCCATCAACCTACACTGAAACCTGCGTAAAGGAGGAAAATGGAAAATATCTACAGTTTCCACCTTCTCACTGAGGGAGACTTGCCAGGTCTTTAAGTGGCAGAACGGCTGTGCATGTGGCTTCTTTGTAGCCGCATATAGAATGCATATACAATGGAATGTCACTTAAAAGTAATGATATGCTGGATGCATTTGGAGCCTGGCAGATGTGGGGGTGCTGAGTAGGATGATGCTGCAGATCACAGCCCCACAGCTGCACACCAAGGAGCTGGTTATTGTTCATCATCAAACATGGGGAACCGCCACTCTGCAAACTCCTGTTCTGCAATGAAACATGAGTTAATTTGATACTAGTTTGTATTGTGGTGAAAATATGTATGTCAGTGATACCCCTTTTCCCCAAAAAACTACTGTATGCACTCAGGAAGCCTTGCACTTGAACCTAGACCCTGTCTGTGATCTCCTCAGTGTCTGTAAGGCTCTAGGAAGCTGTGGATATCACCTTTCAGCAATACATGTGAGCCCCTGATCATCCTATCCAAATGCAAAAGGTGTTTCTTCCTGTCTTCCAACCCTTGCCAAGAGCACCTGGGTGAAGATCAGCTCTGGACCAAGACTGTGGGGATGCTGGGAGGAGGAGAATGTGTCACTTTTGTAATGGGGTCCATTGCAGGTGCCAGGCTGTTGCTTGATCCATGGGCAAATATGCTCCTTCCTTCCTGCTATAAATGGTTTTCTCTTGATTAGTGGTCTGCCTCACCACTTCTGTTTCAATGGCCTAACTTAGAGCAGGGCTACAAATTTGCATCCCTACAGCCAGCTCCATGTCCTTAATTATATGTGTCTTTATATGTCTAAGGAAAATTTCAGGTTTGAAATTGGATGGAGAGGACAGATTTCTATATTTGTAAGGCTATGCATTTTTTCCCATGTAGTATTTCCTGTAAAGACATCTGGGGCTGATTCTTATTTATGGTAAGGCTGCTTTACATGAATACAAAAGGGAGTTTGAAGCATGAATAATGGTGTTTTCTTCTGAAAAAATTATGGGGGATTGACAGAAAGAGGAAACCCACCAGAGTCCTGATGTTGGAGTGCAATTGCCCTGTACTGAGATATGGTCACTGGAATCACCTCCACCCTCTCTGTATGGGATGCTCAGATGTGCTTCTCATGGATGTCACATTTGTAACATTGAAGGAGATATCTTGCTTACTCTGTTTTTAAGAGAGGGATAAAAAGAGGGAACCCCACCAAAACAGTAGGAATTCCTTGCTGTAAAGCATTTACTCACTGTTTGTTACAGTGTTCATTGCAAGCTTCCTATCATACCTGGCCCTTTGAGCAGTCTTTGACCATGCAAAAAGTATCACAATAAGATGTAGCTTAGAGTCTTGTCTACTGTTAGACAAACATCATCTCTTCATGTTGTTTTCAAACATGTCATATTTCCTGGGCTTGCTTATAGTACCTGAACAAGTACATTTTCCCTTCCATTTTTTTCATAAATAATCTGTACAAATTTCACTAGCCACAAACTCTTGCTGTTTTCAGAGTATCTGTAATATTTGCCCATTGCAAAATGCTCCCTACAAGAAAGCCAGACTTCAGCCTTATCTAGAAGTTTACACATCCGCCTTCTTGCTCTTAATGCATCAAACACAGTATTTTCCATTTCCTCTTCTAAAACAAGGCTGGAAAAGTCATCAAGAAGATGCTTTCATTTATTTAAAAAAAGTTGTGGAATCAGGAAATGAAATGGAGAAGTAGTTTATGCTAGGTACTTTCTGGTGTTTTTTACTGTGTAACATTCTGGGAGATGGTTCCTTTGCTTTGTCACCAGTTTAGTTCTGTCCAAGTTCCAAGCCAGACATCAATATTTAATACGCTTTATAGAGGTCCACTGTTTTTGTTGGATCATTTATTGCCCTTCTATTATGGACATAAAATCCTAGCAAATGATTAAAAGTAACTACTGGCTAAAGAAAAATCCCAGATGCAAAGAATTTTTTGTGCATTTACAAATATATTGTAAGAATGGCAATACTTCCTTCGGTTTTCTTGTTAATGTCACTTGTTGGCCAAAGAAGTGTTCCTGAGTAAGTTTCTCCCATTGCCTTGTTACGAGATGAGTTGAACAAAACAAAAATCAAAAAACCACCAAAAACTAAACAAAAAAAAAAAAAAAAAGAAAAATGAAGACAACTGCCAGGGAATTCAGCACGTGTAATTCTATTCTTCTTGATAGTGTAAGTCTAGGATATCATCATGGACATCAGTGCAGTTAGTGGAAAACAAATTCAAGTGTGAACAGAATTGATTAAATGTACATGAGAAATATAAGCAGCTGAACTGAGTAGTGACTGTATTCTCAGTTACATTTGCCTTTGACTCTGCTGTCCAAAGTGACATCACTGAACCAGTCCTGCACACCTGGCTGCAGCACTTGTGGGACCAAATCCTGCCGTGCCTCCTGCAGTCACTGCTCTCTAGCTGGTGACTCCTGCAGACCAGAGGGGACATCCTCACCCCAGGTAGCGGCACCGACAAGAGTGACCTGCAGGACTGGGAGACCCCTGTGTGTCTGAAGCCCTGCCAAAGTCTCTTTTCAAGGGTGATTAAGCCCCAGAGGAAGTGCTACATGTCTGGGGAAGGACTGCTGAGGGCAAAGCCATGCTGGACAAGAGTCCAGGCTGCCTTGGAGCTGGTGGACAGCCCAAGAGAGTGGCATTCCTGCTGCACCTGGGATCCCTCAGCACCCAGGATGAGGAAGGTGTGATGGTGGCCTGAAACTATCCTAAACCTTTTTCTCCTCCAGCTCTGGGATATCTCACTCTCTTAGAGTAGATTATGTCTCTATGACAAGAACACCAACTAATCCTCTAAAATTCATTGAGCAATGGTGTGTATCCTAGTGCAACTATACTGACATGTTCAGCTGATTTACCTGTCCCACAGAGCAAGTCATGAACTGGAGTCCCCTGTCCAACTATCGTGACTCCTCTGCCTCCTTCATGTTAGCACAGCTTCCTGCCTTGGCCCTTCAGGCCTCTGCATCAGGACTGATGCTGTTATGGTGCCCATGTGCTTACTCCATTGTGATGAAGTTAGAAACCAGCAGTAACAATATGCTTCAGCACAGCTGCTTGATGTTTGCATTGGTCAGGCCAAGTGAACTATGCATCTTGTGGGAGATAATGTGACCCTTCAGGCAGGACATGTGCTGCTGAATTTGAAGAATTGCTATCCTGGTGGTGTTTTTAGACCTCCTTACAGTGCTGACCTCTGTTACTCTGAGGATAGCATGGCAACATGTTTTACCTGCAGACTGGCATTGAAAACAATCCACCAAATCTGTTTCACCCAAAGTTGCCCATGATACAGCAAAGAATGACAGGTTGATATGTCAAGTTTTCCCATTTCTACTTCTATGTCAGCCTGATCCAGTTCTGAATCTTTAAAGACTGAGGTATTTTGGTTACTAATGGAATTTTCTTCATACCATTTCCTAAATGCAACTTTCAGGTTCAGAGAAGGTCCTGGTTCAGAGAGTCCAGATGATGAATAAGGTAAAGGTCTTTTGTGGTGAAAACACAGCTTAGCCCAGAGGCTGCTGAGAGTGCAGTCTATCTGTCTCTGGATTGTCACATAACGAAGCTGTAAAACAGCCCTGACTGGAAGGTTCTGGAAGTAAAACTGCCCATGCTTCATTCTCCTTGAGAAGACAAATAGCGTCAGTTTCAGGGTGAGAAACCCTCTTTCTTCATAAAGAGATTGATGTCCTCCTAAATACACGTGACATAGCTGGCTTCCAAGTTAGACCTGTATCTTCCTCCAGTTTTAAAAGGGTTGAAGTTGTCTGTATAAAGCTATGGAGTCTATAAACTAACCTTCCGGAGGTTTGGGTCAAACATACTCTTACAATTGTTTCTCAGTTGTATGACAGGTCTGCAAAAAAAGCCTGAAAGATTATTCCAGTACAGAGTAACACCTAACAGTGGAGTTAACTGTTCTCTACAGCAGTCACATTTAACTATAACATCTCTAAAATCTTGCCTTAGTACCTGAAAAATCAAAGAAGGAAAAGTATCTTTGCAGGAAATATTCATAGTTAGATGATCTATGAGATCTTCCCAAATAAGTTGTTTCAACAGCTAGCATTTTCATGCTAGGGTTTTTTTTTTTCCTCCCATAGTTTCTTAGGATTTTTTTCCTGTTCCTTTCACAAGCACACAAATATTTCATCAAAATTGTCGGTGAATCTTCCTGCCCTGAAATGCACTCAGTTTTAGATGGTGGTGTGTGGCTGCTATTACTTCAGCTATGATGGCACAAAGAAATGAAGAAGTCGTTAAGTCTCCTTGGTTTTACTGAGGTTAAATCCAAAACAGCCAGGAAACACTGACCCCTCGTTCCCCTCACGGGCATTTGCTGTTCATTGTAAATATTTGTACATGAAACTGCAAAAGAGCTGAGGCATGTCCTTCTGAAATGCATCTGCAGAAAACAAGTTAAAATCTGTCTCTTTGAAAAGGACATTATAGACTGCAACTTTTTCCTTAAATATTTGTATGTGTGAAAGCAGTAAGTGGCTTTTTTGCAGGTAGAAATAGTGGAGCAAAGAGGATGTGTTTGCCCAGCTTGATTAAAGTTCAGGTAAAACAGGATAATGCATTTCAGGGTAGCTGCTTACAAGGAGCTGAAGCTGCTAATAAATCTGCAGCTTGAAGTCTTTTACTGCCAGTTTAGGACGTCGGAATATTGTATGCAGTCCCTCAGCCTGCCTCTCCTGGCTGAGCTGCTGCAGAGGTTTGTCCGAGGGTGCCACCAGAGTCAGGGGGCAGGTGGTGCATGTGGAGCGCGATGGCTGGCTGCCCCAGCTCCTTCCTTGGAGAGGCACCTGTTGCCGCTGCAACAGCCTGTGCACGGGGATGCAGGGCAGCACGTAGTGCCTCTGCCTTCACAGTACATCCAGGCTCCTCTCTGAGGCACCAAAACACAGAAATTTCACTCTCCCGTTGCCTCTCCTAATCTGTTTTGTGGTAGGCTTTTCTCTGGAAAGGGAAGTCTGAAATGAGCCAACTTCAATCTGATCTTTCATCATTGAAACAAGGGACTTAATATATATTTAGGCAAAAATGGTTTCCTAATCACTCGTGCTGAAGAGAAGACTTGCAAAGTATGAGCTATATTTCTGAGTATCATTCCAGAGCATGGCTTGACTTGCTCTACTGAAAGACCGAAACTGATCCCCTACAACTTATTTGTAAGTACTTATTTTACTCCTTTACATATGAAAAAGTATCCAGACAAGTGGTATGGTGGAAAATTTATAAGTGATTTGCTATTCGTCTCTCATGGCGAATTCCTACCGTAGTACATTCAGGAATGCACAATTGCAAGCTAAAATAAAACTGAAAATATGACAAAGGGAAACAGACCAAAATAAACCCCTGGTGTGAGATGTCATTACCTGTTGTTGGGAAAGAAGTTCATGATTTTCATGCAACTGGCTATAAAATTTCCTGAGCTAAATTATACTGTCAACAAACTGCATAAAAGTAATTTAACAAATCTCAGAATATCTTGGAAAAAAATTTTAAAAACCCAACACATTAGTGCGAGGGCAAGATAAAGCTGTTGTATGATCTGTCATGAGAACCAGTGAATGGAGAGAGCTGTTTCTAACACATTGAAAGCATCTTGGGCAGTTACAATCCAGCTAGCTAAACTGACTTAAATATGTTGGCTGGAGAAAGGTGAAGAAAGATTTTTTATTTTTTTTTTTTTTTTTCCCCCCTGCAGATATGATGGGGGAAGGGGGGGGGGGGCAGGGGGGGAAGTTGTTTTAGAAACGTTGACATAGTTCACTTTGAGTTAGCCATGGCATGTTTCAGCCTCTGAATGATGTTGTTGGGTTGCATGTAAATTCAATTTTGCCCTTCTATTTTAAATCTCTGTATGTAGTGCTATAGCCTGGTGTATATTTAAGATAGATGGGTAGGCAACATAATTTAATAATTGCCGGAGAGGGTGGGTGGGGTGGTGTAGAATCCACATCATTAGACTATGAAAAAGATTGAGTCTATGCTTGCATACAACCAGGAGATAACACTGCATCAGTTTGCCAAAGAAACATTTCCTGATTATGCTGAAATCTTTTATGAGAGGTTGTCAAAGTACTCCAATAAGGTTATTGCATAAGGACCAGATAACTTAAAAACAAAGTCCCATACAAGATGCTGCTATAGGAATTGCTCTTCAGATGTACAGCACTGTTTAGATCCCATAATTACCTCTGTGTGTGTCCTTCCCCTTACGAGGAATACAGGAAAGCTCAGCTGTCAATGAAAGCAGAATACCAAACAAGATGCCAAACACTCTGGCTTTACAGCACAAATGGAGGGGGAAACAGCAGAAAGAGGCAGAAGGCACTGGGTCCATGCAGGAGAAGTGAAATGCAAAAAAATTAGGTTCCCAGTGATTCTTGGGAAACAGTCAGGAGGTGCAGCTGAGTTAAATGGGAAAACTAAATTACTTTGTATTTGTAGACTATTCTTGGATTTGTTTTAAAATTGAGCAGGAGTATCATCAGGGTATAGTATACCACTGTTTGCAATTATTTCAGATGCATGGACTCAGGCAGAAAATAGCAAGCCTATGCTGTAGAGCCTAGTGTGGTGGTAGAAATGTCAGTCTGAATCACTGAAAACTCAGAAAGTTATAACACGGCTGGTAGTGTTTGGAAGAATGATCCCTTCAGACTTATGTGCTACAAGACAAGAAAGAAGCCCTATGCAATTTGAAGTGCCACCATCCATCGGGTTTTTTTGTATTTACAGCACTTGGAACTATACGACAACAGACTGGGAAGGAAGCGGTCTTGTGTTAAACTCAGTGCTACAACACTATGGTAGAGAGAGATTACAGATGAGAGGCTGCAAAGGGCCGGGCTGCTATCAGGTATTTAGTTTGATATTAACACTGTGGAGAGCAGTTCCTGGGGGAGATGGAGAAACCAGTGAATGAGATGACACAAGACCATGATACTTGCATCACATGAAGAACTACAGTGTTACTGATAGTGCCTAACTGAAGCTGGCAATTCAGGGGCGAGACTGACGGCACAGCCAGCATCTATCTCCAGCTGCCAGATTTACCTCAAGCTCTGAATATGCCTCTGCAAAAAGTGCATTTCTGAGAGCAAGAAGGGATCTCAACGGCTCAAAGAGCCATTGAGTTTCCAAGATGATCGCCATATATTATGGCAACTATTGACATTTGTTATGGTTTGCATGCATTTGATACTCTGCTTAGAAACCAGGAGATGCCAAGGGCTGGAGGATAGCATACTCCCTGAGCTGTGTGTGCTTCCCTCTGCAACCAGCTCCTGTGTCTGCAGCTAGAAAGCACTGCAGGTTCCTGTTGGTATCGTGCATTCCGACCTTTAGAAAACCAGCATGGTTTGAATGATACAATTGAAGGGGTTTTCTGCATTATATTCTTCTGGGAAATAAAAAGTGGGAAGATTAGTTAATATTTCAGACTACAGGAGGTAAATTGAGAGGTGCATAGAGTATGTAAATTCAGAGTTGCTGCTGTTTAATGGACTGCAGTCACATATTGCAGCATATGCACATGTAATTCTCTCCCAATCTGGAGACTGAATCCTTAAAGGTTTCCTTGCTACACATTACTTCTCTAGACAGAGACAAAAATATAATACAGTATTACCAAAGTAAATGATTCATTCTGATATGCTACTTAAAACATGCCAAAGTTATTAGGTACAGCTCAGCCAAAAACTCCCTGTCTGAAATAAACATTGATCTGATGGAGTCCTGCATTAATTTTTAAAACATAACAGCAGGGGGCAAGGAGGGCCAGGGTTTTTCACTTCAAACTAGCTGATTACACAATAGAAATGAAGTATATTTTCAGTGCTTACTGTTTTTTTTTTTTAAATAATTCTTCCCAGAAGCTATATCTGCAATGAAGTTCTGAAGAATTTTAAGGGTTTTAAGACTCTTCTTTCAGAATAATTCGGTTTTCAGTAAATCGTTTGGAAAAATACATCCTGCCTTGCACATTGGACATAAGATTGCAGAAATGTATTTTTAGGGTCATGAGTTTGATTGATATTTCAGCTGTATTACATGCATTTGGTCTTAATGTAGCCCATTGCTTATTTTTTGCCCTCAGATGATGCAGTGGCATTTACCCTATATGCATATGGCATGCAACCTATCCCTAACATCTGAATAAACCTTTGATTTTCAGTCATCTGGCATACTTGTAAGTTCTCCGTGTTTCTTATTACTTTGCTTACAACTAATTAATCTGGATACAGCACACTCTATTTATATGCTTTGTAAACACTCCCTCTTCCAAATGCTTTGTGGTATCATTTTCTTCAGTGTCTTTATGGAAGATTGTCAAATGAGGGAAGAGACTGAACTGGACAGGCATAGGAAAGAATGGAAAATAAATCCCTGAACATTAACAAGGATGTGATTGTCAGTGTTTGCAAATATTTATCTGATAATTATTCTGTTAAATTATTTACACATTTGGAGTAATATATTACCTGCTGCTATGTAAAATGAAGTTTTGGTTATTTTCTGTCAGACATCCAAGTAAAGTAACTTCAGTGCATAAAAACCCATAGCTCAGAACATGCATCTTTGGTGCCACTGGGATTCTTTCCACTACTTGATGGTCTTCTGACAGGAGCAATCAGTCTTTTAGTGTTCCTGCAGGCACCAGCATTTTCTCAAAACTATCATTAAGACAATAAAATTATATTTTTCTTAAAATAGATGCATGTCTTTGTCTCTGTGGATTGATTATTTGATTGATAATTAATTGTCTCCAGTTTTGCATGTAAAACAATGGCACGCTTGCCTGGCTGTTGCTAATATGTGTAATTTCTTCTGGCAATCAGTACAAACCCCAGAAGGAAGTTTCCTATCCACAAGTTTGCTAAACCAAAGGCCTTCAAAATCTCTTCCATCCTCCAAAGTGCAGAACATGGCATTGAGTGAAGGAACAGAGTTGCTGCTGGATGTCAGTGTAAAATGCTCCCCTCCCCTGTGACCAAATTCCTGAAATCGGGAGTTCTGCCACAAAACCCATGGGTGTATTTTACAGTCACTAGGATTTTGGAAAGGTAAACTAGACCTGGTAGAGATGATATTGCCAAAAATGAAGGTTATGTTCATATAAAGAAAGGTGTCACTGAAATACCCAGATGGATTTGAAGAGAGGCTTTTATGCCTTGGAAAATTTAACACCTTTTGATCGTCACTGTTTCCTTGGGAGTCTGCTTTGACAAAGGTGGTGTTTTAGGACCTGCAAATGCTCCAAATGAACTGCTCAAACTTTAACAGGAAGGCTCTATTTCATAACCAGCATCTTACTGCCTCAGCTACCCCAGTGAATGATAAAAAAGAAAACCCCAAAACAAAAAAACCCAACCAAATAAAACCCCTGCAAAACACCACCCCACCCCCCAAAAAAAAACCCCCAACACCTAAATAAAAAATCCCACCTGCTTGTAAAGATTATTAAGCTTAGAGAAATGATTTTCTAATCAATAATGTCACTTTAAGAGTAATGCAAATCTTCTAAAAACATCTGGGAATATTTGTCCAACTTTCTAATGTGTGTTTAATCTATGAAAATACTTTCTGAGATAAGAAAGGTTACAGCTGCAATTCTTTGTAAAGGAATAAAATATTTTGTTGAAAATTTTTATTAAAATCCATTTTGTTCCAACAGGCAAATAAGAATGCTGTTACATTTACATATGTAACTTTGAAATCATTACAAGTTAGCTATTAAGTTAGCTAGCTTACATGTGTTGGCTGACCAATTTAAAGCAAAGCTAAACATCTGATAACTATAAATGCTGTTTTTTGTATGCACATTCTAATGCCATAAGTACTTAAGACAAAAAAGTGATCCCAAACTGTAATACAGAAAAAGAACAAACTATAGAATTTTTATATAATTTTTTCCTCTTAGTGGTTCTAGAGATGTCTGCGTTTTGTTCTGTGTGAATGTCTGTCTCAGCTGGATGGTTTCAGAAAACTTTAAACAGCCCCAGTAATTTCTAAAGGGAGGTAAAAAGTACTTTTGTTCTGCCTGTGCTTGAAAATGGAGACTGAGGTAAGGTTTGGCATCTCCTGCTTCAAAGAAAACAGCTAAAATCTGGTAGTGCAGAAGATCATTGTGCTAACCTGATGTCTCTTGCCCTGCTGTGACAACTCACACAGGCTGTGAGCCTTTCAAAAAGCAGCAGTTCACTTGTGTCCAGGAGAGACGCTGTAGGCTTCACCCCTGTGCCTTCTGGAGGTCCTGGGGTGCCGTCGCCCATCTGTCTCTGGAAGACCTGAAGCACCAGAAGAAGGTTGGAGCCCTGTGAAAGTAATCCATGACCACGTAAGGCCTCTAGTGTGCAATGTGAGGTTGCAAACAAAAAGTTAATGTTGGTACTTTGACAAGTTCTGGATTTCTCAACCTTGATGATGTTCGTTCACTAAAAACTGTTGCGTGTCTTTGGGTCAACATGGTGCAGTTACACATATCATCTGTTGTTCAACTTTTGACTATGTCTAAGCCAACACCGGATAACTAAACGACCATGAGGTTTTTACGGCTCTCTGCAATAAGAATAATCCAGGCACATCTGGCTTAACGAACTTGTTTGATCCAAGAAGGAAAAAAGTCTCATCTTTCAGATGTATTCATAATTTTTCTCTATTTTTATCAGTGTTTATAGGAGGTTTTCATTCAGTTTTACTTTTCTCACATGACATGAGTTGGGAAGGGGAAAGGGCTGCTCTGAAATAATTCTATGCCTGCTGAAAGACCTAGTCCTTTACTTTCCTGCAACGGTAGTTCTTGCTCACAAATCAAATCAATTTTAAATAACTGAAGAACAGGATCAAAATTTGATCTCTAAAAACGAGGTGATGAAAGTAGCCTGTTAAAAATACTATGCTCTATTGGTGGTACAGCTGTAAGGGATTTACAAAAATTAATTACTATTGTAAAAATATCGGCATTGAAGTTGGTGCCAATGTATTTTGGTCTTGGATTCCACATATTCATCTGTCTGGTATTTTCAGAAAAAGCAATCTACTTAAAGTCTCTTTCTCTGCAGAAAATCTTTCCTGCCATTATGCATGCCTGATCTAGAATTTTTAGTTTGGGAATTAAATGTTCATCATACAAACATACCACGCTGTACTTGACAATACTTTTGGCTTTCTTCTTAAATGCAGAGATTCCAAGAAAAGAAACAACAATAAGCCCCAGTTTTTCCTTTACTGGGAGGTAAAGAGTATTGAAGAAGTCCAATGATGACTTATGTGGGAAAAAAAAATAATAGTGCAAGTTCCTTTTTCATTGATATTGTTAATACCTACTGCATCTGGAAACTCCTGTTTTGATGAACATCATCAACAAATATTGTCCGGTTTATATTACTCCATTGTTCTGCAGGATTTAGGTATGCTGTGTGTTAAGAAACTCAGGATATTTAAAAACCACTAGAGAGAATTTGTGGGAAGTTGGAGGAAACTTTCTGACATATTGGAGCAGTCATTTATTGTTAATGGTTGAAATAACTATGTGAAGCTGGTAAAATTATTTATGTTTTTGTGATTAAATTTCTCTCATCATTAAGATGGAGTTCACAATTATTCATGGTATTATCACATTATTTCTCTCTCTTTCAAAGTTTGAGCAGGGAAAATGGAGTTCTTGTGGCTGCCTCTAACAACTGTATTTTGCATCATTTTGAAGGTCATAAACTGGAGTCTCATGGAATTTTCTGCCTCTGTAACTGGGGTGAAAATTCTAGTAAGATTTTTAATGTGAGAACAAGTTGTCTTATTCCAGAGCAGAGATTTAATGTGGTGTTAGCCACTGAGCATCAGTAGCTTACCTCTCATCAGGTGAGAAAGTGGAGGGCTGAGGCTTCTGCAAACTCCCCTTGCTCTTGCCAGAAGCGAATTTTGCAGAAGCTAGCCAAGACTGTTATTTTAGTTACTGAAGAAGGAGTATCTGGCAACACATTTTTCTGGCTGCAGGGCAGCACTGTGAAAACCTGCACAGCCTCAGGGCTGGAAGCAGAGATGGTCAAGAAAGACTTTTCTAGGACTAATAAACTGCAGAATAAAGCATCTCCCACAGTTGCTGAAAAAGAAAGGGAATGTCTTTAAAAAGGACTGGCCTGATGCAGAGCTCTCTGTGGCTCAGGAGTGAAATACTTCTCAGATGACTGCACTGGTTCTTCCAGATGTGTGAGCAATTTTTATTGCTGATGAGGTTTTGCTAGCAGCTTGAGAGTACCATATGAGTGTGGACAGTTTTACTCCAAATGGGTTCCATTTTTATTCTTTTACAGAGAGTGTTTTTCAGGAAATACCTGTAGATTTTATCTTGCAGAAATATGTCCTATAAGATGTCTGGGGTTTTTTTGACCCATCCTTCCAATGCAGAAGGGCACTACAGAGCACTACTGAGGAGGTTAAGTAAGTGTCCTTGGGTGCTACAAGCTACCGTTTTTTCACGTAGGATAACCACAGCTTTTTATTTTTTGAAAAAAATAGGCTTTTGCTTCCTGTTATTGATGGAGACGGGGCAAGTTTTATACAGTGACAGAGAACCAGGATGCTTTGGGGAGGACACTTTGCCATAGGGAAGAGGCTTTCAGGAGACCTGCTGGGGAAGCCCTGGTGCAGGGCACCCCACCAAAGTTGATGAATGCCTGTGGCAGAAGGCCACAGCCACCACTCTGGTGGGAGAACACTTGTTAAACACACCCGCTGAGGCCTGTCTTGCTCTCTGTGTCTTTCTCAGCACACGTCGGTAGAGGTGTTAATTTGGCCCTGGGAATACAGACTCTTGATCATATGTACGGACTTCACCTACAAGGGATTTTCAGTTCAGTGAGTATCCCAGAAAATACCTCATGTCAAATGCATCTTCCTGCCTGTAGGAGTGGGAGTCTCCACTTCCTGCCTGGATGGCAAAACACTCCATCAGTGATGGGATAAAGATTAACTAAAAATGAAAGTCATTGAGTTTCTCTAACTCCTCCTATTTTTTTTTTTTCTTTCACCAGTTGTTCTTAGGCTCCAGAGCCCCTTTTTAGATGGAAATTTACTGTGATTCTCTCTTGGCAGTTTTGCCTATTTGGTAGTTGGAGTCTTCTCGTTTGGTGAGCTGTTCTCATGGTTCCCACGATGCATTCATTCTTGCTCTCGTATTTTCCGTTCCCTTATTACTTTCCTAATAACTGCTTCTCAGGCTTCTCTCTTCCTTTAATATTTTCTTGTGTGTTTGGCTAGGATTCTCCACATTCTTGGTATGGCATAAGATGTGCCATCACTGGAACAAGACGTCAGAGCTTTACAGCTGCTGGGTGTGGGGTTGCTCCTCCAGAAGGCTTTCCTTCAGTCGCCTGCTTCAGCTGTCTCCACAAAAATTTTTACTGTGCTTTATGGTGGGTGTCTGCTATAGCAGTGACTTTCTAAAATGGATGATACCTGGTCTTGTAAACAATTGCAAGTATCTTGGCTTCAGTGAAACACCTTTCTCAGTTGGAGCCACCGAGCCTTGTGGTCTGGAGCCTTTACTCTGTCTTGTGGTTCAGTGAGGCTCTCTTCTGTTTCTTGCTCCTAGCTGGATATATGCCCTTGTTTGCTTTAACTAAGCATCTTAAGGAATCTCACTAGTCTTTATGGTCATTTGTGGCTTGGCATTTTTGTCTGTCCTGACTCGATCGTGGCATTTTTTTTGCTCTGTGTGCCAGGACCTCTGAAGTTTGGTCCCCTAAACCCACAGCATTTCTCCTGTCCTCCCTCAGCCCTTTTCCCTCACAGGTTTTTATGTGTTGGTCTTGTAAGACAGAAAAATCCTCTCCACTCTGAATCCTTCAGCATGTAACTTTATGTTAATTGCCTGTTTAGTCTGCTAGTAGAAAAAGAGAAGCAATAGAATTAATCAAAAAAGCCATCAACTGCGCTCTTCAAAGGTATTTCCAGATTTTTTACATATTCAGAACTGGAAAACATTGCTTGTCGCTAATTCCTTCTATCAGAAGGTAATAGGCATAACTAGAGAGAAAAGGCAGATGATGGTCACTACAATTTCTTTCACTTTCTATCAAGAATAGACACATCTACTTGTTTTAGACCTGAAGTCCCTCTTTTTTCAATTTTAGCCAGCTGTTGTCAAAGACATGCTGTAATCCTTTCCATTTCTTGTATTTCTTGATCATATTTGATAGCTTGCTAACTTTCTTTAACCGGAGCAATGTGTTAAACTTTTTTTTGGCTGCCACAGAGAGAATTCTAAATAAATATTTTGCTGAACTAGGTTCCAGCAGTTTTGGTACATAGCCTAACACCATATATTGTGGTGTGCAGGGAAAATCAGTTCTCCAAAGGGAACTCAATAGCAGCATGGATCTTTTGCCAAAAATTCCTAATTCTGGGACTGTACCAGGAAACTTGTGTGGGTCCCATTCTGCTCCTACTCAAGTCAAAGGTAAAGCTCCTACTGACTGCAGTGGGATAAAGCTCAGGCTCTAACACTCAGTCCTCACATTCCTGCTTCACAGAATTTCTTTAAAATTCTTACTAATTTTTAAATTAATTTTTAGACTTTAGAAATATACTAACCATTGCTCTCTCCTGTACATTTTCTGGAAGGAAAATCACAGATAGGAATCATTTTCCTCGCCTCTTATGCTGTTCTGTTCTGTGCCCCAAAGTGTGGCTGGAACTCAGCAGCTGTAATCTGGAGTGACAGATGAGCAAGTCAGATCATGAAAGAAGGAAAAAAACTGCTGGAAAAGGAGAAAACAGACAGAAGAAGAGCTTGCAATTATGTCAGAAAGGCAAGAAGTGGTATCTTGAAAGAACTAATTTTGTACTTCAGTAATCCCTGGGTTTACTTGGGGAGGTAAGAGAAATCAGGGATAGGCTGCGGTCAAGCAGGAGACAGTAGACATGGAAAAATGGGATATCAGGACATTTACCATAGGAAATGAAACTCCAGCGTCACTGTGTTGCAATCAGTGCTAACACATTTGGAGCTTGACCAGGTCTTTTGGTGTATGTAAGTATACAGATGGCTATATATAGCTCTGGAAATAAACACATGTAATCTGATACTTTTAAACATAGGAAGTTCTGCTTATTAGGCTGTAAGAACACTTGCAAGAAGCAAGTGTAAGAATAAAACTGATACTGATTTTTGCCATGAAGCTTAGAAGAGATTTGGAGCTGACTGAAAACACAAGGCAATAGGGCAACAAATTGGGGGCTGCTGGACTATTTCCAACAGTGCCACACATTCACTGTCTGACATGGGGGAAGTCGTTTAATTTCCTTGTGTTTTTTTCAATTGCTTTCTTCATCTGCATTAGATGGTGCTCATTTATTCTGTTAAGAGCTTCAGCAGCTCTGAAGGGTGTTAATATCAAAGGAAAGCACCTAAGCTGCAGAGTAAGTGCAAGAGCTGCCAGGCAAAAGACACAGGGGAGGGAAAAAGGGGCTTTCCTCACACATTCCCAGCCCCTCTGTGGACACGTGGCTCAGATGTATGAGCTGTGTGTGGTGAGGAAATGGAAGGGCACAGGTAATCCTTCCCCTGGCCCATGCCTCTCCTGGGCTCCTTACACAAGAATAGCCAAGGATCCTGCCCAAATAGCCAAAAGGCAGGGTTCAAAACACAGCGGGGGCTGTAACAAGGACCTAAAGAGCAAAGACACAAATGGCAGTGAAGTGTCCTACTTTGCGTTCTTAATATTGTAGTTTTAAATACAGAAAACTGAACAGCCAATGCTATTTTTTTTTTTAACTTTACACCGTTTTAAGCCACTGCATAACCAGGGTCAGCAAAGCTTTATTTTCACTCTGTATGTGCAGCTGGCAAGAATCTCAAGTTGTATGTTCTTCAGTGCAAACACTGTTGGAAAGGGAGATCTCGACATGTAATGTCCCCAGCCTATCTCACCCTGTGCTGCAGGTTGGCTCCTGTACTTAAAAATGTGCACTGAAATGAGGGCAGGATTTACCCAGGGTCACTCTCAGGGCAGAATTCTCTCCATAATAGTCCTAATGCCAAAAGGTTAATAAATCAACTATATGTCTACTGCATATTTAAGGGATTGATAGGTTTTGTGGAATGGCACCAAACTGTTCTAAAACCCAATCTGTAATGTTTAGTTCATCTTAATGCTAATAAAAACTAAATGAAGTATAACACTGCAGTAGCTGGAAGTCATTGAAGTATGGTGGTTTAAAACAGAAATGTCGACAAAATCTTTATTGCAGCAGTGACCAATACCTCCCTGGCAGGCACCACATTCTCTTCTGTGATGAAATCAATTTTCATGTTCTGCTGTCACTTTGTTAATGCAGGGTACATAGACAGGAAGACAAAATGTCAGCTTTTACCTTTGGCTTTCAAAAAGTGAGGAAATCCCTTGGTAGCCAGTGAGACTATATAGATTCAGGATGATTCAAGGTATTGAAAATGAATTTGAGTGTGAAATTAAAAACCAAAACACTCAGGTGTGTTGCCTGAGAATGTTTTTTTCCCCTGTAACTTTGGCTTCTGTTATCCCCAAGAAAATACACTGTTCTAGATTTGCCCTTGTTTGTCTTACAATTCTCCCCACTCCCACAATTTTTCTGCCTGTTCCTATCTACCTTGAATCAACCAGAAAAGGCTTTTCAGCTGAGTGGAGCATCCTCCATGATAACAATATAAACTCCTTGTCTTGTATAATCTTTCTTTGTGCCTTGTCATTTCTCTCATTTTCTGCTGTTAGGTAATATGTTTGGTTTTATTTCCTGTCACATTTCTCCATCTTACCTACAACTTGGAGGTCTTTGCTGCAAGCCTAATGTGAAATCTTTGTTCTTGTAACATCCAGCAAGAGCCAAATACCACAATCCTTATTTACATCAAATTTCTGCTTAGGTCAATGGAAGTTTTGCCTAAGTAAGGCTGCAGGATTTGACCATGGGTTTGCTGTACAGTGTGTATTGCAACGTCTTGTATTGTTTAACCCTACCTTGTTTGTTTTGAGAGACAGTTTGCATGAAGATGTCATGGGATAAAGTTACAATAGACTGTGCTACTGGGACAAGGTGAGAAAACGGGAAATGAAAGCTAAAAAGACCTTTGTCTCTTTAGGAAGAAGTCAGTGAGGGGTGTTGTATTTCTTTTGGCATTGTAATTCTACCAAATTACATCTGGTCTTCAAACATTTTCCAGAGGGAGGATTGCTGGACCCCACTCCAATGATACTCGAGATGCAAAACCTCCAGCACGCTCAGCTTTTTCTCTTTATAGCATTTAATGATCTCCCTTTCCCCCTTCCTCTGTCCCCACACTTTTAATGTAACTTGCAGCTTTCTGCCGAGCTCGCCCAGCGGGACCCGAGGGCTCTCCGCGCCCTTCGGATGCGCTGAGCGGCATCACCGGAGCCCGCCCGGCCGCACCTGGGGCCGCCGCTCCGCGCTGCTCCGGGCCACGCCGGGACGGGACGGGGCTGGGCTGGGCTGGGCTCAGCTCTGCGCGCCGCGGGGCCGCGCCCGGGGGGAGCTGCGGCCGGGGGGAGCTGCGCGGGGCAGCGCGCACCGTGCGCGGCCGGGGTCCGGCCCGCCCCGGGGGCCGCGTTTGCTGATGTAATCGCCAGGCAGCCAGCGCTGAAATTTAACACCGAGGCAGGCGGGGAGGACGGCCGGTGCCGGGGCAGGCGGCTGCAGCGCCGCTCCGCCGCCGGACTCCGCGGGCAGCCGCGGGGCTCCCCCGCCACCAGCCCCCGGCGCCCGGCCCCCCCCGTCATCCCTTCCCCCCCCCCCCCCCCCCCGCCGCGCCCGCCCCCGCGGGCCGTACGCGGGCCGCCCTCGGGCTTGCGCGGAGCTCGGCGGAGACCTCGGGGCCGGCGGGGTTTCATGGACAGGACCTGACCCTGCGGCGGCGCTCGGCTCCGGCTTTCCCTCGGACCTCCGCTGCCCGGGCAAATGCATACAAATGCATTTGGGAGCCGAGAGGACAAGGCGAGGACGCATCTCTCCCGCGGCACAAACGTAAGCGGGAGCCGGGGAGGCGTGACGGCGGGCCCCGCTCCCCCGGCCAGCGCCGACGGGGCGCACCGCACCGCCACCCCGCCGCGGGGCTGGCGGCGGGGCCGGCGGGGAGGGGATGGCGGCTGCGGCTCGGCTCCTCTCCCGGGGGCAGCGGGCGGCGACCCCGGTGGGCTCTCGTTGTCGTCCCGTCCCCCCCCGACCCCTACCCTCCGAGCTCCAGCCCTAGCCCCGCGAGGTCCCGGGTGCCCCCGCAGGACCGGCGGGGGCTGCGGGGCGCCGACCCCCCGGACGGAGCCCGCCTGTCCCCTGGCTGTGCATCTCCTCTCTCTCTTGCTCTCCTGGATGTTCCCCGTCCTGTCCAGCACCCTCGCGTCATCCTTCCCCCGTCCGAGCCCGCGCCCCGGCGGGCAGCCTGGCTCTGGGGAGCCCGGCCCGGGGAGGGTTTCGCGGGTGTGTGGCCCCTCCGGGAGTGGGGGCAGCCGGACCTGAGAGCCAGCGCACCCCAGCTCCCCGAGGGGGAATAGGGATCCCGCGGGAGAGCGTGCCTCTGCACCCACAGGTACCCCGGCTGCTCGTCCCCCCTTTTGGTACATCGTTAGGAAAACACAGCAAACAAACAAAACCTGCCAAAGTCACGCTTAAGAGCTGAGGCTGCCCTCTTAATAACAGAGATGACCAGAGGAGGTGCCCAGTATTTACATGCTTCTGCAGCAGGCTGAGGTTCTTCTAATGCATCATCATCTGTGATGCAAAGGTAGTCTCTCCTCTATAGCTCGCCTAAAAACAGCCTAGGCAAGATGGTTGTGAACCTCTGACGATTATAGAGGTTACCAGTATGCATTTCCTTTTGTAAAGTGCTTATTTTATTCTGGCTGTGACTTAAGTTTACTGAGAGCTCCGAGCAGGACAGAGAGGCTCTGTCTTGTGTTGAAGTGAGGATTATACTGCTGAAGTGTGCCTGGTGTATAATCTGGGTGTGCTTGAATGCTTGTGAGTAGTTACGTGGCTGCCTGAAGGTGGCCTTCCCAGGAGGTCCGTGTGTTTAGTGGCTGCGTCTGGGGGACTTCTTCAGGGATCGTCTGAATGCAATTTAAAAAGGGGTTTATTTGATATTTGTAAAGGGATATTGCTGATGGCAAAGCATAAATTGAACTACAGTAGAGTAGTACAGTAGCAGAGATAAGTTTACCTGAGTTCAAAATCAGAGATAGCTTCAGAATATGTATCTCTATGCATCTTCTTGTTTACCTAATTTACTTGACTAGAGAGAAGGTAACCTGGCTGGTTGCCTCTGTTAAGAAACCAGAATTCTTCACAAAAGGAGCAAGTTTCCTTAGCGTTATCAAACCAGCAAATCGTTTGCAACCTAGACCACCTCTTTGTGGAAATGCCATTAGGTCGGACCTGCTACCTGTATAGGGGTGTTTCTGCAGGTTAAATAAATAGAATTCCTACAGCTGTGTGACTTGTAAATCTCTCACCAAATTTGAGGGAATATTTAATTTTAAAACATAAACAGCCTTGTGTTACCCTTGTCTCCTGAGTGCTGAGTTGTAGAACATTTGAAGAGCAAACTACAAAATGTACAGAGACAAACCCTGAAAGAAGAGAGTATTTCACAGGAGTGGGAATTTGAGCTGTATACTTTTGCCTTAATACAGAGGAAAAGTCTAAGAAATCAGGGATGTACTCATAAAATTTTCTAAAATCACATCTTTCATTACTTTTTCCCCTTATGTGGTAGTTTCTCATCTTAAGCCAAGTGCTGTCCAGAGTCTGTGGACCACCAGGCAGCGAGCTTCCTTTCTCCAAATCACAACACTGTTGTAGGACTCCTCTGAGGCCACTGTTCCTTAGAAGGAAAGAGTAATACATCTTTTGATCCATTACCTCTTGCCTTATCTTCTGTCTCTCCCTTCTCCCCTTTTTTCAAATTGTGAACTTGTGGCGAAGGATTCAGGAGCTTCCCCCTCGCTGGTTAGGTCCACAGTGGCATCTGTGCCCAAAGGCCATGGGACTGTCACCTGCCTGGAAGAGGCTTTGGAGGCTGTGTCTCCTCAAGCTATGTTAATAGTAGGTCTCTTAAAACCTGGGAAGCAGCACTGCACCTGCTGGCTAATCTCATTATATCAGCAAAAGAAGGTATCTTTCTTTTCAGATCTTGAAAGATCAGATTTTTAACAGCTTGGGATCTTAGAGATGCCCAGGGCGTCTCTGTCCACAAGGTGCTATTACCTTTCCCAAAACCCTCCTCAGGCTTGATGAACACAAACTGGGCCCTTCTCAGCAGTCCTCAGAGGAGATCGAATGAAGCAATGCATGTGGGGCAGGTTCTGGTATTTAAACCATCACCGTTCTCCTCCCTGGGAGTGTTCAAAGACAGGTTGGATGAGGCTTTGAGCCACCTGGTCTAGTGGAAGGTGTCCCTGCACATGGCAGGGGGTTTAGAACTGGGTGGTCTTTAAGGTCCCTTCCAACCCAGGATATTCTGTGGTCACTGATGAGCACAGGGTTGAATTCATCTGTATCAGTTACACTGGGAAAAGATTTTTCTGCCTTCTCTAACAGCCAGCTAGTGGTATTTCTTCCTTTAAACTTGAGGTTTAGGAAACTAGCCTGGAATGAAGAGAATACTCCTGTGCACTGACCAAACCCAAGCTCTGTACACTGCTGAATATTCTTCAGCGTGTGGAATTTTTCATCGTTGCTTGTCAGAACTTGCTTTGAAGCTTATCAGTTTCCTCATTCATTCATCACCCCTGCTGGAAAAAAGTAACCACAGAGAGTTACTGTCCACTTGTAGAGAGACAAAACGCCACAAGATGTCAAAGATTATCAGAAAGATAAGCTCTATTTTAAGTGGTAGAATAGCTCAACCACATTTGTTGGTGCCTTCCTCCAAACAATTATATAGTTGCTCTCCACTTGTACTTGCCTGTAAAATAGGAGAGAGGACAAAAAGGTAGGAGGAGGGGAGGAAGCTCAAGAGATACCTAGCCTGTAGGACAGGACATAGCCAAGGGGTATTGGAACAGCTTCATGTGTGAAGTTAAATGGGGGAAAATAGTCAGCTAGAGTCTTTCCTGCCACATGCTTTTGCGTTTTTCTGTTGTAGTGTTCCAGCAGGACAAGCCTCCCCGAGAGCTATGTGCTCAGCTAAGGCATGTGCTGTCCAGGCTTTCTGCATGCTGCTTGCTTTGCTCCTTGCAGCTATGGCAGAGGATGCAGCAAGCCATGTATGCATTACACAGCAGGGAGCCTGGTGACTTAGTGGCAGTGCTGGTGTGAGAACGGAGACTTAAAAGCTGTAAGTGCAGAGCAGTGGTCTTGACCAAGAAGTGAGGGTTTGCATGAATGTATTCTGTCAAAGATAGAATTTCATTTTTTCATCTTTGGCCATGGAGGGCTCCCTTGTACAACTTCACATTAGGTTGCACATGGTTTCATTTAGAAAATGTTTTACTTGTGAAAAAAGGTAGAAGGAAGACTAACTTTTCCCACGCAGTAGAGGACTTTCATTCCTATGGTTGTCTCTGGTCCCTGTTTTTTCTCTTAGCTGATCACTCATCTGTTCTTGACATTAGCTGGAGACCACTGTGTAAGCCAGACATTTGTCTTTACCTCTCATGAAATGATTCTGTGTATCCAGTTACATCTGTGTAATTTACAGCCCTGGGAGCATTTTGGAATTTCTTGCCTTCCTACAACGTTTGCTGGGAGGTGACGGAGGCAGATACCTGACACACAGCTTGTCGATGGCTGACTGGAAGAGGCTATTGTGATGTTAAGAGGAGTTATCTTTGCATTTTGGTCTCTGGAGTTCTTTGAGCATCCTGACTTTGGAGTTAAATAGAATGTCTTACACTGTTTTTAATTGTGAATCCATTTTGCACCTATGAAAGTCAAATAAATATTTGTCCTGAGTTTTAGCTGATACAGTGCAATGCATGGACTTTCTTTCTGACACAGCTATCTCACGTCACTGAGCTTCCCATTAGATGAAAAGATGATGCATTGTGTGACACAGAAACTATGAACTTGATTTCTGGTCTTCAGAGCTGAAAAAAAATGAAGTGAGTGTCCTGTAGCTGACCTGCTGTTTGGACAACAGTCAATATTAGGTCTTTTGCAGGAGTGGCAGAACTACTCCAGTAGACATTTCATGGCTGTAGCAGGAGAAAGCCTGAAGAGAAGGAATAGCTAGGGACTGCAGTGGTTAATTAAAAATGTGCCCTTACAAGCACATTGGGATTTGTGAGGTGGAGTTTCCACCTCACTCTCCTTCTATGATGAAAACTGGAGCAATGATGCATATTTTTGAATATCCTGTACGTTCTGTGCATTTTCTTCTAAAAGCATGATGTATTTACAGTTTTACAGTTGCAATACCAATAACAAAATATTATTGTTATCATGCCTTACTGTTCCTTAAATTATTAACTTGTTCTGATAGCCAAAACTTAAGCTCTCACAATATGCAAATCCACATGTAGGTTTCTAACCAGTGGACCTAATTTTGTCCAAGATCCAGCCCACTGATTTGCCTTGAAAACTTTGAGCAGGTATTTTGAAGAATGCTGCAGCAGACTCTTTATCACAGAAGAAAAAATAGGTTTAGTCTGATTTTATAAAGCTTCTATTCCCTGCCCATGTAACTTGTTTAAACAAGTGCTTTGTCTGAAAATTGGTGTGGCAATTTGTGAATACAGTCCAGGCTGCTGGTCAGGCAGAAGAGGAAAGGACAGCAGAGATGTTTGCCAGCTGGAGAGTGGGTGGTGGTGGATAGTGCACTTTTTTAACCAACACATCTGTAAGGAATTGGAACTGTTTGGGTCTCTAATGCTTCCTTTCTCCTCCTAGCACTTGCCATGGGTTTTTTTCCTCGTAACAGAAACTGGGGGAAGGCTCAGCCAGTGGGCTTTGGTTGGCAAGTATCTAGTGAGCACTGGGCTTGGAGAGGGGGCAGTTGAGTAGTACCTGTTGCCTGGGTTGGACTGGTCTTGGGAGGGGGCCTGCAAAAAGCAGTGACACCTGCTGTGAAGTACCCCCTTCCCCTAAGGGGACCTTCGGTTGAAAACTGGGTGAAACCCCAGAGTAAAACTGCATAAGTGGAAGGAGAGTAAGTAATCACACCCATCCTCTGATCAATTAATTTTTACTCTTTTAAAATTTTTTTCTCCTTTGTTTCACTGAGCAATTTGATAAAACCAGATTTTTGTTCTGTGATTTTCATGTACTTAGATGTTTCTGGAATGTTTGAATTGCAAATCCTTGAAAGGAGTATTAAGATTTTTCATGAAAATTGCTATATATGTGTGTGTATATATGTACATATATATACATATATATATATATAACTATTTAAACCGTAGCATGATTTCTTGTCATTATAGTATTACTAATACTTGGTTTATGCATGCGTTACCCTCTGAGCTGAAGGCAACCGGGCAGCAAACGCTCATGTAAGGAACTTGTCTGTCATTGCCGTTTGAACCATATGTTCCTGTAAAAAGTGGTAGGGTGTTCTTCAGGCACTTCTTTTGCTGTGCAAACCCGACTAAATAGCTGGTGAAGCTATATCACATGAAGTTACAGGTGTTCAGTTGCAACTGTGTTACTTTCAAATACTGTTTATTCCAGATACTCAAGTGCTCTCTGGCATACACTTCCAGTCAATCTAGTGTTTGATATTATGAAAAATCAATGAGGTTACATATGTAAATGAGCAAGAGGGTTGAGCTGTTAGTATCAGAACTGTATTTCTGACATTTTAGAAATATTTCTTCTAAGAATAAGTAGATACAGGTTACTATAATTGTTACATAGTTCTGTGCCTGGATGCCCAACATTAACGGAAAATATATTTCTCATTCATTAAAAGATTTAGTCACTGATAAGTGTGAGATCAAATTATAATCTGGCTAATATGTTAATTGAGTAAAAAACAGCAGTCTGTTTTTTAACCATGGTTAAAAACGTATTCTTTGCCAAACATCCAGCACTTTTCATTTAAAGCAAATTTTGAGCACACCTGTATCAACCTTATATGTTCATTGCCATCAGTGGGCCTATGATACGTATCAGTATTGCACTCTTCTATTTGAGCATGAAGTTTCAAGTCAAAATGTGATGTGATTTTTTTTTTTTACTTTGTGAAGAGCATGTCTTGCTTGTAACATGACAAAATTTTATAATACAGGAACAAAAGTGTGGCACAACGTTATCATTTATGGTAAAATGATGTGGTATAGTGACAAGACTGATAGCAGATCAAAAGTATCTAATGATCTCTACTGGCATTAACTTGTCATTTATTGTATAGTTTCTTTACAGTAACATTTTTTTTCTTTCCAGGAAGAAATTTACTGTGTAGCAGGATTCATACTTGAAGGCTGCTGCAAGAAAATATAAACCAGATGCAGTTACTTTATTAATAAAAGCCAGTGTAAAATATACATACTATATATGAGGGCATACATAATCCTTGATCTTTGTGTAAAAAGCCTTCTCAGCATCAGTGGAAAGTTGTAGAATGTGATGGCTTTGATCCAGGACTTGCTGAAGTCAATGGTATCCTGCCATTGAATTTGGATGTTGAATCAAGCCTCTAATTCCTTGGCATTCTGAAACTGTACATGTTTTCTCACATGTTCTTTCTTTCTTTCTCTCCCTTTTAGGAAAACCCTCCTTTTTATTGCAATATGTATAGCTGTGGGTGTTGCACAAGTACCCAAACAAGGTGAGAAGGCTTTTTTGTAACAGGACACTTGTATAAGCTGTTGCTAGATGAAAAGAGTAAATGGCCATTGTTATTAGTGACCTTAGGTTCAGTTCCTAAATGGTGACTTAAAGAAAATACCAGCTACAGCATAATGAGAGCAAAAGTTTAAAGCAACCAGTTTGGAGAAGATGACCTTTTGAAAATTAGTCAGATTTTCTGTCTATGAAATTGCTTACATATTTAAGCAAGCTCTTCATAAAAGAGAAGCCTTGTACAGTGAAAAGGCTTTGCTTGTGTCTTCACTGCAAGTGGGTGTCCTTGGGGGTGGCAAGCTATGACTGAGTTACCTTTGCACTTAGGGCTGTGCAAGCAAACCACTGCATATAATAAAGGCTTAGTCTAGGCTGGCATCATTAAAGCAAGAAGTTAAATTGTGTATTCATTTGGTTTTGTATTCAGATGCAGATGTTAGTGAGGAAATAGGGTTGTCTTGTTTTTAGTTTCTTTTTTAATCTGCCAGCTGTTATAACTGCACCAGATGTGCAGCTTGCAGTAGAGATTGCGATGGGAACATTAGCATCCCAAAGTGGTGGAGGCTAACATGCCATTTAGTCATTTCTAATCTGCCAGGAGAGTGGCAGCATCACTTCTCTGCCATGTTCCTTCACTGTACAGGTGAAGCAAGAAATAGGTCATCCGTGGCTGGTAAGTATCTTAATTGCAAACACTCAGCTGAATACAAACAGATGGATTGCATGGTTAAGGCAAGACTCATTCCTGATAATGTTTTGCTAGAGCCCTGTGGGATATTTTAGCAGCCTCCCACCACTATTCTCACCAATGCCTTTTTCCTTCTCATCATTACTCGTGACTGGCAAAGCTTGGTTTTTTCCTTCAGTTGCTTTCCCTGCCCCTGTTCTCTTTGTAGTTTTGCCTTCCATTAGTTGCTCATTGTTTTCCTGGTAAGATTGATTGTTGATTTTTCACATTCAGCTCAGTGGGGGACATATGCTTTTGTGATGATGGGGTTTTCCCAGAATTTTCTAATAGTTGGACCAAGTTCTCATTGGAGGAGGGGTAGCACCCATAGATGTGTGTGGACTGCCCTGTTCCAGGCCAGGGGGATGGTAAGTGAAGAGGCTCTTTTTGGGAGGCAGTTTGCACTTTCCTGGTGTAGTGGGAGCAGGTAAGGGTTGCCAGAGACAGGTGTGCAGCGATGGTTTGAGTTGCCTTCATCCCTCCAGTCCACCCTCCTCCTCCTGCAAAGAAATAAACAATTTCTCTCACTTCTCATGTGCCTCAGCCTGAGAACTGCTTTTCTAACAAAACTTCAGGCGAGCACTGTGAAGGCTACAGGACTGTGGTCAACAGCAACATGGGAGAGTGGGTGCAGTCTGAGGCTATTTGCCTCTGAGCTGAGAGTACCTCCATGCACAGAGCTTTGCAAAAATGGGGTAAAGAGTCTTGACATGCTCACATTCTCACATTTGATTTTTTTTTTTACTTTGTCACCAGCAGATGAAGGAGCTTTCTTACTCTTTTTTTTTTTTTTTTTTTTTTAATATTACTCAACAGGATTTCTAGATTGCCATATGAGAAACGTTACTGAACCTTCAATCCCCATGCACAGATGCCATACATGACTTCATTTTCCTTAAGTGCTTGCTTGGGATCAAAATGGTGCATTGAACCTTGATGCAACTTTCTGCCTGTGGGGGAATTTGGTCTGTCATGCACTTTATTTGCACAGTGTGTAAACAAGGGTGCAAAAAGCAGTTCAGTGAACAGCAGACTCCTCACAAAAAGAGCAGCTCAAGTGTATCTCTCAGCCTCAGTATATAACCTGCAGAGTTAGCACTATTCCAGTTGCAGTGTTTAGAGTTTGTCCAGTAATGGGATTGTCTGCCCGTTAGGAACATAACACTTAAGTTGTTATTAACATTTTCTTGGCAGTTGTAAAAAGTATTCAGCCAAATATGAAGATGCTAGCTAGAGTGACTAAAATTCCATTTCTCCCAAGCTGATGAGACAGCCTGTGCATGCTTTACCTGAGAAGCTATGCCTTGTTCATTTTGGTAGGCTGCTGTAAATTGTGTTCAGTGAAATACGTAAAGATACAGTTTCAACCTTTGGGAATAGTACTTTGAGTGTGGCTCAAGAACATACAGAATCAATGTATCTGGTTGGCTTTCCCATGACAGTCACTCAGCCTGGTGACCAGGAGAGCATTGGTTGCAGCAGGTATCTTAATTTACCCAACTGCAGGTGCAGCATCACCTAGGAAATGGGCAATCTGATGAGTAATTACTCTCAGTGCTGGTGGAGCTGACTGATGAATGACTTACCCATACTGGTAAAGGGAAGGCGGGTAATGTGTATACTAGGGTTGCTGAAATGGAGAGAGCACCCCAAATATCCTGCCTTCAGAGTAGTCATGAGTATGGAAGGATGTGGAAAATTAATGGAATGTGGAAGTAGTGGAGGAATGAATGAAATGGAATAGGGTGTGCAATCAAATAGCCAAATCCCCTCATCCCCCCCTCCCAGTTCCTTTTTGGAACTTTTTTGGTGCAACAGGAGGGTCTGAAGATTTTTTGCCAAAGCCCATGTTAGGTTTTCCCTTCCCTCATGATGCATAAGGTTGTAAATTTTTAAAGTCCTCCTAGAAGGTGTAAGTACTTGACACCAAAAACTTCAAACTTTTCCTTCAGGAAGATGAGCCGTTACAATTTGGGGCGCTAATGAGTTGAGTAAACAGTAAGTGAAGACAGATGTTATGCAGACGTGGGTAACCAAAGAAAACTGACTACTGATAAGTGAAGAAAATAGTGGTTGTCATGCTGGGAGAACAAGTTGAGAGGGTTGCCTGCTCCCAAACCCCTGTGTACTGCCAAGAGCTTCTGAAAGCCTTAAAATGAAATAAAAATACATGTTGGACCAGAAATGAAATGACTGGCCAAGAAAGTTTGGAACAGCCTTTTGGCTTGACAGTGGGTTAACAGGCAGCAAGTCAGCAAGGAATAATTAGTTGATACTTAATCTTTTGCTGTCATTTTTCACACAGCATGTATTTGTGTTTAGCTTTCTCAGGACCTGTCATTGTTCGCAGAAATCTGTTTGCAGGATGTGGAGAATGTGTCTTATTTCTCATCATGGTCTCAGACGATTTTCCTTTTTTTAAACAACGTGCTGTTTTCAAATCAGAACTGCCAAAATTTTGGCAATTTTGCTTGCAATTTGAGATTTAGTAGCGATACTCAAGTGTCATTTTTTAATTGACTTTTAAACCAATTTTAGCTTTTTATCGTATACTTCAGTTTATAATACTTTGGACAGATCATGTGCATTGTTATTTTAAAATACAAATATATAATTAAAAATACTTTGAAATACAAGTTCTTGCCAAATATTTCAGGTTAGGATGAGATATTTAGGCATAACTTCAGGTTAGATTATTAGCTATTCTCTGTGCAGTCAGCTGGCCCAGCCACTGCACAGAAGTGCTGGAATGGTGTCTCCAGCCTTGGGGTATGATTTGCATGTGTAAGACCTCTGCAGTGCCCAGAGCTCAGGACCTGTGTTTCTTCTGAGCTTTCCCAAGGGCAATACAAGTACAGCTTTCCTCCCCATAACTACATGCAGGCCATGCAGGGCTAGAGTCCTGGGAAAGTGTGGTGGTTCATTAACAGATGCATTGTGCTTCAAAGCTCTATTATAACCTGACCTCTGTTATCAGTTTGACAGATAAAAATACAGCCATAGTAAATGAATTGCTCTGAGGCAAAACATCTTGAGAAATTGGCGTACGCATGACTTTCTGTAAAGATATGCTTTCTCCATACCTCTGTCTGTGCTGGCTACCCGCCAGGATAATCTTGGCGCATCCATGAATCTCAAACATGACTAGAAACACTACAAGGTGTGTAATTAATTTTCAAGATGTACAGTGCATTCAGGTTGATGCTTTTACTTCCAATTTATAAATCACTCTCAAGGAAATCTCAGTCTCTTCATAATTTACCACAGAAACTAAGCCAACATCTGTCTATTCTTAAAGTTTGCTATGAATACATTCAGTAAACAGAGAAAAGGAAGACTGGGAAAGGAGACCTTTTTTCCACTAAGAGTGAACATCCATTTGTTTCAGTTGCTCTTTTTTTCTTAACATAACAGAGAATCCTTAATTTTCTTGGTTACTCCAAATTTTTGTTATGCCATTTAATAGCTTTATTTACTTAATATAAGTGCAGTGTGCTAATAAAAGTACGCTCAGCTAAATGCTATGTAATGTGCCAGTCTTTTCCCAGTCAAGTTTATTAGATCAGTGCAACTGTTAAGATACTACTCGTCATTTTGAATATAGGTAGTTCACTGAAGCGAACGTCCAGCCAGTTGTTCCAAAAAAGGTGATACCCTACGCTTATGTGCGGTGATGTTTATGAAAGCTACAATGTTCCATTTCCCCTTGTGCAGAAAATCAGAAAATTTAGATTAGAGGGACCTTGAACTCATCTGGTCCCACCTCCTGCTGAGATCAGGGTCAATGCTGAAGTTAGTTCAGGTTATTGGGTCCTGTCCAGTTGGGCTTTGAAAATCTCCAAGAATGGAGATTGCACAATGTCTCTGGCCCCTTGGTCCAGCACTTAACCACTTTTGTGGTGAGAATGCTTTTTCCTTGTATGGAGCTGGAATGGAATGAATCTTGTGTTGCAGCTTGTGCTTGTTACTCCTCAGCTTTTCTGTTTTCCCTATAACTCCAGTTCAGATAATAGACAACTGTAATTAGATTCTCCCATCTCCTGGCCAAATAAATGTAGCTCCTTCAGCCTTTTCTCATGTCACGTGTTTTAGCCCCCAGCCTTCTTGTCTCTTATTTTCATGATTGTGTTTTGTCTCAATCTCTGCTGTATTTCTGTAGCACCTTTCACAAACACCCAGACAAGCAGTTTTACCAATCAGTGCTGTAAATGCTGTCTTATTTTGTGAACCTATGGCAAGACTGCTGGGGACATGCAGTTTAGCTCCTGTTGAAGCCTTTGTAGTGTTTCAGCTGCATCATAAGGGATCTAATAATGTCTTTATATTCATTCTGAAGGAAGGTGTTTATGACCATCAACTCCAACATGCCTAAATCTGATTTAGGTGACACTAAATGGATTCAGTCATCTTTGACCATTGATTTACCCTTTAGGAGGAAAGTGGCTTTGATTTCTTACCACAGGTCAGCTATGATTTCAGTTTATCAGGAGGCTGGATGTGTTTCTACCTATTAGGTGAGGATATTTAGCCAGGTAAAAGATGGAGATACTATAAGGTCCAGGCTAAGAAAAGGGCTAAAGCACAAAGCTCACATTATATAAGACACGAGAAGATCCAATACTGGAAACACCTACCCATTCCACCCTGTAGGAGGGTCTCCTGTCCAGACTTCTATATGCCAAAGCCAAATCTATAGGACATAAATCAGTAGGACAGTTGGTTTCTCTGTCTCCTTAATGTCCACTGCTGTCTCCTGCTGTGAAGAGCACTCTTAATTCAGTATCTTGTCTGGGTAGCTGCAGCCTTGCATTTTCTGGGAGGACAGACGAGC
Organism: Athene noctua; assembly: GCF_965140245.1. Taxonomy (NCBI): domain Eukaryota; kingdom Metazoa; phylum Chordata; class Aves; order Strigiformes; family Strigidae; genus Athene; species Athene noctua. Next base: position 17,069,748 of record NC_134041.1, on the reverse strand, counting down.
CAGAAGATGGGAGCACTACTGCTTGGGTCCTGACATTTCTTCCCTTTCCTTGCTCTTCACCACTTTTGCTTTTGCAGAGTTCATCCACGACCCCAGCAAGTAAACTGTGTGGAGGGAGAGGAGGCAGTAACACACCATTACATCTCCCCTTGGGAAGATCAATGTTTTCTTTTACTCTAATTTTGGCACAGATACGTACAATCAAGGGTGATCCCACTGGGAGGACAATTCCCTCTGAAGGCAGCTCTGTAATGTCACAGGGCCTTGCTTAGCAGGAGGAGAGCTCCCTGGTGGAAGCACAGCAATTCTTCCCAGGTGCCAGCTGAATTACCTCTGCAGCATGTAGTAGCTCCTTGGCAAGGCTTACCTTTGTATTTTGCTTAGAGACAGTGACTATCTTTTGGTGCTGTATTGAGGTGTTACTGTGTTATAAATAGCTTGACCTTTCTTAAAAACAAAGCAACACTTTCCTCAAATGCTTTCATTTAAGCTTGTTAGATAAAGGGGAAAAGCATGGTTTTACTGCAGAAGGCTTTGTGAAGAAAAAGTTAAAGTTAAAAAAAATAAATTGTCTGCTCAAAGAGTAGGCAGGATTAGCCGAACAAATAAGGAACTAACAAGGTGAGTTCACTGACTACTGTGAAAAGGTTAGGCCGCAGATGGGGATTTCTCAGTTTCATAAATGGATTAACCTACAATGGGCATTATGTGGGCCTTTTTGTGTGGCTTTGTTTTTTTTTTTAAAGATGGAAATTTTATTCTGGCTTTATTTCTTTGATTTATGTGAAAGATTGGTGTGCCTTACACAGGGATTTGATGGCCTTGCTGTGTGCAGTATATATGCTCTGGGAAGTACAGATTTGTTAAGTTGTGCATACATTTGTTTATATGGATCTGAATTTATGAGCTCTTAAACAAAATCAACAGTATGCCTTTATTTCTTTTTACAGCAATAGATGTTCTTCATCAACTAGGCCTTGTGAAAGATGTTCAGCAGCCCTCAGAGACGACAGTGCCCTCGACATCACCTCTGTTACTTCAGGGTGTTCGTCTAACCATATCAGGAGTTGTGCTAACTAGTGATGCACATATTGAGTCCCCCATCATTCAAGTCATACCATCAAATCTAGGGCAGCAGTTCACCATATTGGTTGGGTTGTACTCATACAGAGTAAATAATGCTTTCCTTTTCAGTATTAGGAACAAAAGCAGACTGCAGTTTGGTGTCCAGCTGCTACCAAGAAAGGTAGTGGTGCACACTGGAGGGAAGCAGTCCGTATACTTTGATTATAGTGTTCATGATGAACAATGGCATTCATTTGCCATTGACATTAGAGGCAAGACTGTCTCAATATTTGCTGAGTGTGGAAAAAAGTACTATAGCAGGGAAATACTTTCTGAAGTGGAGACATTTGATTTGGATGGTTTATTTACCCTGGGAAGGATGAACTCTCACTCTGTCAGCTTTGAAGGAGTTATATGTCAGCTAGATATTATTCCCTCTGCAGAAGCCTCTGCAAACTATTGTAAATATGTGAAACAGCAGTGTCGCCAGGCTGAAACATATCGATCTCTGCTAGGAGCTCCACATGTGTCAGATGGGCTGGATATTTTTTCAAATATGATGACTGATGAGAAAAGCCAGACAGAAGGTATATCAGCTTATAGAAGAAGAGAAGCATCAAACATTCCTGTTACCAGTGTTGCTCAGATTCACTTTCTACCAGAACACTTTGAGTCAAGAAATGTCTCTGCATCAGAGTTTGCAGAGGCCAAACCTCTGTTGCTGGAAGCTTGGCCCGAAACAGAACTCCAGGAGAATGTTGATCTGCCTCTTCATCAGCAGGAGACAAGGAAAAAAAGAAACATCACTACAACCCCCACAGGATCGTATCCAAATACTTTAGATAATACCATGGAAGATGCAGGCAGACAAAGTGAACCTTCTCTGATCTCCCCTGTAAAACAGAGTAAAAGTAAAAGCAAGGGAATGGACAAAGCAAAACTGCATTTAGATGAACCAAGCAAAAAGCAGCAAATCTTCAATGCGACCCTGTACAGTTTGCCTGCTGATCTCACTCTGGATAATCAGCTCAGTCCAGGGCAGGAAGGTGCATTCGATGCTGATGAGACTTACCACACAGAAAACAGTTATGAAATTAGCATTGATAATTATGTTTATGACTATGAAGATCTTGACAAAATGTTTGAAATGGAAACTGTCAGAGGTCCAAAGGGGGAAACTGGACCTCCTGTAAGTTATCTTTACTACTATTTTTACTATAATGCAGCAACATACATTTAACAGAGGCTTTGAAAGAAACCTTGCAAAGCATGCCAAAGCTGTGACTGCAACTTCTCCAGGCTGTACTGTACAAATGTTTGTCTGCCTTAAGTATGTCTCTTTCCTGCATGTAATTTTGGTGTACGTGTTGTATATTTTCACTTACTGGTAGAATAGGAAGACATTCAAGACATTGACATTTTAGTGAAGTGGTAAGCAACCCAGACTTCTTTAAAATTTGAAATGCAGCCAGATGTTTGTAACTGATAATTATGGAGTCTGCTCACTTAATAAAATTACAGGATAAGTTCATACAGTACAAAAATGTAGACGCTGATCTGTGAAAAGAACAATCAGGCTGTTTGGAAGACTGACATAGTTTTCTCATTTGAACAATGCTTTCAAAATTCATAATTGTAGAAAGAGATCAGTGGCTGAATCCGGACTGGTAAAACCATTCATAACCAAAGGTTACGGGGTCATGCAAACCTGCATGTAAAGGGATGTTCAGAACAGTTTTACAAGATTTTGTGGCGTATTTTCAGTTCGTAGGGTAAGTGATCCCTGTAACAATTGCAAGTGCACAGTAGTGATTTCAGTAGAAACTTGTTTGTCCTTTTTTATTGTGTGCACAGGGCTCATAAACTTTTTAATACATAAAAATGGGAGCAATAGATATGTAGCTAGACAAGAAAGAACAGCAGTTCATGCCTATCCTGAGTAATGTGATAGTGCTTGTCTATGAGTTTTTGGTTAAAATTTTTAAAGCGTAGCATGGAGTAGATAATTCCACTTGTTCTCTTTTTTTCTGTGTGTGCATTTGTCTGGTTATTACTGGAAAGCAATTTCATATCTGTTAAGCAGCTCCTAATATATATTTGGATGTGCCCATAAATTTATGCAATGTATTCTTTCAGCACTGATATATTTTTTTTTCTTAAAAGTAAAGGTTTCTTAAGGTAGTTAGCAACTGAAAATATATTTAAAAATTCAATTTTACTCTAAGTAGGATCCAAATGCAAAAGGATTGTTACACAACTGAAAAATGTGTTAACAAATAATTCATGTAAGTTCAGGGGTGCTCTTGCTTAATATTTTTTGAATGTGAAGTGGTTTGGTTTTGTTTTTGTCCCTTACAATAGTATTTATGGAGACATAATGGAGACTAAGTATGTAGCTGCCATCAACATGAGGTTAGCTTCCATTTTTGGAGCTTGGGATGTTTAATAACTGCTAATTGAAACTTTTAACTTTAGCCCATAGCTTGTACATTGTGATTTCAGTCAGTTACAGCCAAGAAAATTAAATCCATTCTTTTTCACATGGCACAGAAGTGGCTGCTGAGAATGCTGTTGGTTTGCATTACTAAGAAACACCAAGCAAATGCTCTGTTTTTTTTCCTAGACACAGACACTATACATACAGTGGATGATAGCTAATTTGGAGAGTTCAGAGATGTTTGTGTTAGCATTTTCTATGCTTGTTTTACAGACTGGGGATGCAGAAGTTTGTCTCATCTAGGAAGACAGTTAGAACAGACCTTGTGTTTGGTATAGTCGGTAGCAATGGATATGGTGCATTTTTGCTGTTTTACTGGGTCAGGATTTTCATAACATGCCCAAGGTTTTAGAGATCTGTGGCAGATCTGGGAACTTAATCTGGATTTTTGTGGTCACTAGTTTGCCTGAAGGGGCCAGCAGCACCCACTGGAACAGAGGTAAAGCTAAAGCATTGTACTGCCAGAAAGGTTGATGTCAAAGGGGGAAGAGGTCTCTGCGTGGCCTTGTCCTTTCATAAAGGAATTTGGAAAGGATTGTGTTCTGTGGAGGTTGCGTGGTACAGTACCTGCCACTGTTGTTGGCTTCAGACTTGAAGAGGTGATCTTGGTTTGATTTTTAGTTTGGTACACTCACGTAGAGAAGACCAGTGATTATCCAGCTTTCATATGTGTGGCTCTAACACTTTAATACATAAGTACCCACAAAGTCTTATCAATGGGGAGCTTAAAAAAGCAGCACTGAGGAACTTGCAAACTTCCCTTGCAGCAAAAACTCCTGATGAGCTATGAGCACCCCCCCACACACCTTTTTTTCTTTCTTTTCTTTCATTATTTGTGGTTGCTTTGAATTTTCTTTCAAGATTTTGACTCAGAAATGTTTGTTCTATTGGAGTTGACAGACAAGAACTAGGTTTTGTGGTTCTTAAACTCCTCAGCTTCATTTTAGCTTTTAATCATCTACCAGAACTGATTCTTGCCTTGTATAATTAGGCCCCTTGTATTCCATGACCCCACAGCTGTGGAATTCATTCACCCACTGCTGCAAAGCAGGGCTCCAGAATTCAGGCTTTCATTTATGGATAGCAAATGGAAAAGGGCACCTATTTATTCAAAACTATTAAGACCCGGATTAAAATTCTAACAATTGCAATGACCAAAATTCCCCACAAAAATATAAAGTGATTTTAAGGTGGAACAATGTGGTCTCTTGAACCACTAGTTTAGAGGGAAAGATGCTCCATTCATCTGATGAGCCACTCCTTTTTGTGTTGCAGAGGGTGTTGGCACTGCATAAAGATTTAAAAAATAAATCTGGTGTGTATTTTTAACATTCAAATTTCAAACTGGTATTCTTCATTGCACAGTCCTAAAACAGTTTGCAGTAACGTGATACAGAGTCCTACACTGGTAGAAGGAGGGGTTGATGTGAACTGAAATGCTTATTTACGTTACTTGCTGCTAGGTAATTGCATCTGCAGGCCTCTTTGCACAGGATTTGGTTTCCCCTGAGAAATGAGCTAGGAATTAATTTCCTCTATTAGAAAAGCTTTCTGGATTGTGAAGACCAAAATGTTGTGCACCTTAGGCTATCTAGTTGGTAAGGAGAAGCAGTCATGAGATATTGCCAGGAGGAGTTGGAAATGCAAGTCCTGCATTAGGCAGGATTGAGTCCTGGATGAGATGCTTCTATTCCAACCAAGAGGTCTGAGAGTGAGAACCCTGAGAGAGGGCAGTTCAGAGATCCTAAATATGGTGCTAAATAGCAGTAAGAGTAGCATCAGCTACCCTTTTACTCTGTGCTTATTTCACTTATTTCACTTTGAGCTACCCTTTCACGCTTTAGCTTATTTCACTCTAAACTTATTTTTCAGTTGAAAAAATCTTTTGCTGAGGCTCTCCATGGCCACAGAGGATGTAACAGGCAGTCAATGACTTTCATGCATTTTTAGCTGTGCAGGTAACCCTCACATTTCCCTGCCCAGGTTGAGAAATCTATCTCAGTATCTGCTGATTCAGATAAAAACGTTTGCTGTTCAAAATTTAGCTAAAAAGATTCTTGCTGCTTTATTTTTAGTAGCAAAAAGATGTTATTCTTAAATATTTAACATTTCATTTTATTCCCCTGAAACTGATGTGATTTCCTTATCTTCTGCATAACAATATTGAAAAACCTTAATCCATAACCCAAATACATACATACATATATATATATTCCTCTGATGTTGGCATTACTTTGACTGTTGTAGGAATTCTTGATGAAGAAAGGGAATGACTTCCACAGCTGTAGAGAAAGGAGGTTAATTATAGACAAGTGACTGACTGCTCTAGGGCATTTGGAAAGAGAAGTGTGCTTTTTTTTTTTTTTTTTTTTTCTCCAGTGAAATGCAAATAGCACGAGAAGAAAAAATAGGTGGACATTCATGTTTGGTAGGATCCTTGTTGTTCAATAATTAATATCTGTATAAAGTAATATGCTTTAAAAAGGTAGACAAATCATACTAGGAGTAGGTAGAAGAATTGTGAGTGTCAGAATTCCAGATGGTCTAAAACCGAGGGGAGGAATCTTAGTGCAATAGTACAGAAATTAAAAGTACAAATAGAGGATGAGGGAGTGACTGGTTAGGCAGTCAGATGACTGTGATAGAGTGATGTTATAATGAACTAGAGAATGAATGTATCTTACCACTGTGGTGCTTGATACATGACCACGAGTGGTGAATATCAGAGGTTATTTTTCTATTGGTTTGGGTATGCTGAGGCTGCAGTTCAGAGAGGTGTCCTCAGTTTTGGGTGATGAGCTTTAAAAAGGATGTAGACAGACTGGAAGGATCTGCAGAAGGTTGCAGGAACAGTGCTGCGGTTATAGAAAATGTGATTCTGAGCAAATGTTACAAAAGAAGTGTGCTTAGTAATGAAAGTAAGGGACAAATGTTACAGTTCTGCCAAGTGTGAGTCAATGAAGATACTTTTTTGCCTGTTCACAGAAGTATGGCAAGGCAGACTAGGAAATTTTAGGTGGGACATAAGAAAAATACAGCTAATCAGAGGGATACATACCTACACAGTAGAACAGGTGATATTAGCAATGTTAAAAGTGGAAATTTTTTTCATAGAGAATTTTTGAGAAAAGGTTTGGAGCCTGATGTTGCTGTTCTTCCCTGCTGTATTTCAGGTATGTTGGTGATGATATGCAGAAAGGTTCATGGTGGTTTTGTTTTGCTGAAAGACCTCCTGCCTTAGGTATTTAACAGCTCAAGCATTCAACTCATATCCTTCTTTAATTCAGTCTTTTAAAAAAGTGTTTGAGGTGAGCTGAGGTTGAGTGGTTAGGGTGTAGTCAAATGCCTTTTAAAGAGAAACCATAGTTGTGTTGCAAGAGAAACTTCAGTGTGTATGATTTAGGTACTGAATGGCAAAAGGATCAGCATATGCCTGTGCAGGAGTTTCAGCTACTTAATACAGAATTTACTGTTGTGAATCTGAAATTGTTATATGTAAATGAAATGCTTCCCATTACCTCTGGTACAGGATAAGTTTAAAACACATTCATGCATAGAATGGCTTCAGTATCCTAGAAAATGTCTGAAAGTTCACCATTACATTCATCCCAATGACTATTTGAGAGGTAGTGAAAATTTTTGGAAGAGTAGCATCTACTTTTATTATTTCAGGATTAAGCTGTAATTGTTTGGAACTTGAGCTTCTCCTCTCGATAGCTAAATGAAATTTTTACAGTTCCTAAGGACAGTAAGTTATAATACCTTTCTTAAGGTACATATCTGTTTTGAGCAAACAGATCTTATGAAATAAATTCAATTTAAATTTGTGTCAGTAATATTTACACGAAGTCACTACTTTTTTTGGTGGCGGTTAAAATGTCAAATGCAAAAAAAACACATTCATGCTTTTAATTGCTTCAGGTTTGTTTAATTACTGTTTCCAGTAGATGGAGAAAAAGCTATTAAAACACATGACTAATGCCTTGGTTTTAGAGACTGGCTTACTCTCAGATGTTGACTTTTATGGCTTACATGGATGCCTAAGAGGCATGAATAACTTCCTAGATAGTATAAAAACAAGCCATGATGATTTGAAGTTGTAGTTGCTTTCGCAGGTTGAAGAAGTACGTAGGGTGGAATAAATTCTTAAAACTAGACAGAAAAGCATTTCTGGGAAGACTTACATGTGCTCTAAGTTTGCTGTCAGCAGAGAGGAGTTTGAGCTGGATGTTAAGGAGTACTGTGCTCTGGTTAAGGAGAGGCCTTGTTAATACTTTAATCAAACACCAGGGTTACTGGTGCTAACCAGAGACTTCATCTAGCTGACTTTGTTTTAGAAAGCTTTGAGAAAGCATTATTCATCTCTGGCTGCAAAATATATTTTACTGCTTTTTTTAGGGGTTCCTGAGGGCTTGGTTGTGATCAGATTTTCTTCTTTTTGTGTTTTGTTAGATGAAGAGAGATAACTAATTATAAATTAGTGTAATCAAAGTGAGAGTGGTTTTCAGGTTTTGGGTGGGTTTTTTCTTGCAAAGGAAGCAGGTACTAATTAAAAAAAAAAAGTGTCACATAGGAAAAATGTTCTCACTGCCCTCATTCAGTAAATCAGCAGCAAAGATCAGGGATCTTAATAAATATTAATTAAGATTTCTATTAGGAAAATGGTGGGGTTTGGCTGTTCATGTATTTTTAAGGACATGTAGAAAGCATCTGAAATAGGGATATAGAAGAACTTTGTACCAGAAATCACAAAAGAATGCATGTTAGTTGCAACTATTTTACTTAATTAAAAATATGTTTCCCTTTGTAGTCCCAGGATAATTTTCTAAGCAGAGTGCATCTCTTAACTTAAAATTTGAGAGAAGATATTAGAAAACATACTACTTTGGCAGTGACAGGGTAGGAACTCTCTGTGCCATTTCAGGCAGGTTTTTGGACCTGGACAAGAATGCCAGGTCAAGAGCTTTCCATGTGTCTGCTACATTCTTTTTGTCAAATGCAGGGTCTTTTTGCTTTAGAAAAATATGAGGATGCTAGTGAGCATTTACACAGTCAGGGTGAATAGCAAACCTCCCACGCTGTAAGTATGATATGTTACAGTTTGACCTGAAGACCAAGACTGCTACACAGATTTGTCTTCTAAATTACATGGAGAGGGAAGCACAGGGTATAGGTTTCAGCATGACTTAATGCAGTATATATGGACATACAAATATTCCCAACTATAAATCAATTAGACTACAATTAGACAATTAGATTATTTAGACTAGATTATTATGATTAATTCAAGAGAAAAAAATCTTTATTTTTTTTCTTCCTCAGAACAACAGTGTTTTTCCCAGAATTGACTAAAGTGGTCTGTATTTTTGCCAAATTAATGTAATTGGCTTGACAATGCCTAAAGTCTGTAATCAGCACTATCTTCTCTGCCAGTGACATTATCTTTCCAAGGAAAAAGAAATATCACTACCACAAAACTTTAGGTTTTTAAAAATGCAACTTTTGTCTAAATAAAATGATTCATTTGTTGCTAATAAAAAGCCCAAAGGATGTTCGTCTTTCTTTCCCTTCTCTATATTTTTTTTTTCCCCTTTTTTGCAAAGCCTGCAAGTTGGCCATTTCAGCCACCATAGTTGGTCTTCTGATTTCCCTGGTATTCTTGCCAGCTTTCAGCAGTGTTGTGTGGTGATGGGCAGGTATGATAGCATATTTGCTTAGTGCCTCAGCTGAGAGGCTGTAGTATATACAGCCCACAGGAGTACAAGGAAGCCTGGGTAAAAGAGCAAGTTAAATCCCTTCCTGCTGTCATCCACTGACCTCCTTCATGAGGACTGACTTTCTTGATGCCCATCTTCCCTTGCAGTGGAAGTCCCTGGTTTCTGTTAAAGCTGGGACTGGTTGTGTTGTCATTTGGATGGGAGCTGAATTTACCCTTAAGAATAGCCCATGCCTCCTTAGGACCTAAGTGTGATAGATGAAATCTAATATAAATTAGTGCAGATATTAGTCTAGCTCTCAGTCATATTTGAGTACAATGAGGTAGATCCTGGGGTTTTGAATGTGAACAGCAATCACAGAAAAGGAAAGGTTTGTACGGTCAAAACAACTAGATATACAGAGGCTGTACATTTTCTAATATTCTTATAGTCACTAATAATCTAATTTACTTGCAAAAGATACATCTGGTTATATACTAGTATTTTAATTAAAAGTCTGCATTTTCTTTAAAGAGAATGCTATTCATTATATACAAGGGCAAACTTACTACCAGTTATTCTTATCAGAAGCTTTTAATAGCAAACTGAACAACCATTTGTCCACGTTTATTTTCTTCTATTTTATGTCTGTCTTTTCTGTGAGGTGGTATCTCATTTTTTCACAGTTACTCCTGACTTTTCTAAAATGTGTTTGGCATACCAGCATGCTTATTAAAAAGGCTTAATTATTCTCTGGGTTTTTTGTTTTTTGTTTTTTTTTAATACACTACATTTGCTTGTTTCTAATCCTTGAACTGATCTTTTCTTCCTTTTAATACAAATACGCTTCAGTAAAAGTTACTATCTAGATTGTTAGCTCCAATTCCTCTGACATAAGATACTTTCTAAACAGAAATCTGATTTAGAGCAAGATTAAAAACATACGTGCTTGTAGTTTGGGAATTGGTTTTCCAGTTGAGAAGGTCTGCACAAGCATTAAGTCATCAGAAGAACTGCTCTGATTCAGACTTGCGATACTGTCCTTGTATCAGGTTTTAGCCTCAATTGTTTTGATTTCTCTATCACCAGGGTCCTCCAGGTCCTCCAGGTTTACCTGGTCCATCAGGAAAGAGAGGTCCTCGGGTGAGTAAAATGGCTATGTTCTTCTGTAGCTCTAGGCAGGTCACCAGTGATCAAACTGGAGTTTGCATAATTTTGTTTTTCTCAACTTTATTCAATATGCTTGGTGATTATGAAAGTGTATGATTTTTAACATTTGGCAGATAGGTTAAAGTATTGCAAAGCAAACAGGTTTTTTTCCTGCTGTGAGCCTCCAGCATAGTTAATTCCATGTATGGGTGCGTACATGGAGATTGTTACATTTGTATAATATCTAGCTTTTGCTGCTTGTAATACTAACTTTTAGCTTTTCCATGCTGCTCCCATCTGCTGTAATCTAAGGTCATATTCATTTGTTTTTGGAATGAGGGGGAGTGAGCAATGCATGCCAGGGCCACAGAGGAGCAGGCGGTGGATACAAAATTAACCACTGCAAGACAGAGGGGGAGGGGAAGAAAACCCACAAAAATCTGGTTTAGTCTCTTGTGTTACAGCAGCTTGATAAATGGGGTGATAGACACCTGGGTAATTTGCCCAAGAAACGAACTGGGGTAACAAACATTTATTTTGTGTGGCTGGGCACACCCCAACATGAGCAAGGACAGTAGCCTTGCCCTGTGCCAGGGCAGAGCACAGGGTTTGCTGCAGCGAGCAGAAACCCATGCCCCAGCTGCCAAGAGCACGGAAGAAGACTGTGCCACTGCGAGGACTAGTTGATGCAAAAATCCGTGCTTGCACAATTGTGTACAAAAAAAAATGCTCAAGGAGTCCCCGAGGTTGTGGATGATTTTGAGGGGTTCTAGGGGAAGGGCATCTGGAGAGAACAGGTGAGGATTTATTGTGTAGGTTATTGCAGACCATGGTATTTGGGGGGTGTAAGTGGTTATGGCTGGAGTGCACGCATCTAGGCAACTCAAAAGTTGGACATAAGGGAGCAGTTTATATAAAGGCTCAGCAGATGTGTGGGAGGAGTTTCGACTCAACCTTCAAGGAACATTTAAACAAGCTGCTGCTCAGTAGTGTGTTGAACATCCTGAGCTTTGTTGGCTTGCAAAACTTGGTCTGACTGCGTAGGAAAGTGCACTGGTCAGAGGGACTGAAAACCGAACTGATGCTTTAGAGCAGTTGGAGGCAAGGGAGTGAACAATACACACTGGAAAGTACAAAACGAAAAGCATTCCTTCCAATTTGTATCTTCCTGACTTCTTGGATCTTTTTTTCAAATTATCCTTCTACGTAAGAGCTGACAATTTTTACAACGCAGCTTTTTATGTTGCATAGTGCCTTTGAGGATATGACTGGCATAACAGAATCACAGAATTATCTACATTGGAATAGACCTTGAAGATAATCCAGTCCAACCATTAACCTAACACTGACAGTTCCCAACTACACCACATCCCTCAGCGCTATGTCAACCCGACTCTTAAAGCCCTCCAGGGATGGGGACTCCACCACCTCCCTTGGCAGCCCATTCCAACACCGTTCTGGAAAGAAATACTTCCTGACATCTAGTCTAAACCTTCCCTGGCACAATCTGAGGCCATTACCTCTTGTCCTATCACTTACTACTTGGTTAAAGAGACTCATCCCCAGGTCTCTGCAACCTCCTTTCAGGGAGCTGTAGAGGGCGATGAGGTCTCCCCTCAGCCTCCTCTTCTCCAGACTAAACACCCCCAGTTCCCTCAGCCGCTCCCCGTACGACCTGTGCTCCAGACCCTGCACCAGCTTCGTTGCCCTTCTCTGGACACGCTCGAGTCATTCAATGTCCTTTTTGTAGTGAGCGGCCCAAAACTGAACACAGGAATCGAGGTGCGGCCTCACCAGTGCCGAGTACAGGGGTCAGATCCCTTCCCTGTCCCTGCTGGCCACGCTATTGCTGACACAAGCCAGGATGCCATTGGCCTTCTTGGCCACCTGGGCACACTGCTGGCTCCTGTTCATCGGGCTGTCAATCAACATCCCCAGGTTCCTCTCTGACTGGCAGCTCTCCAGCCACTCCTCCCCAAGCCTGTAGCGCTGCTGGGGGTTGTTGTGGCCCAAGGGCAGCCCCCGGCATTTGGCCTTATTGAAACTCCTCCAGTTGGCCTCAGCCCATGGCTCAAGCCTGTCCAGGTCTCTGCAGAGCCTCCCTACCCTCGAGCAGATCAACACTCCCACCCAGCTTGATGTCATCTGCAACCTTACTGAGGGTGCACTCCATCCCCTCATCTAGATCATCAGTAAAGATGTTAAACAGGAGTGGCCCAAAAACCGAGCCCTGGGGGACACCACTCGTGACTGGCCGCCAACTGGATTTAACTCCGTTCACCACAACTCTTTGGGCCCGGCCATCCAGCCAGTTTTTTTACCCAGTACATTATGTGCCCATCCAAGCCGTGAGCAGTCAGTTTTGCCAGGAATGACTAAAAGTTTTTGCTTCAGAGGCAGAATCCTACATACCCAAGTAGATCCTCACAACTGGAAAGTTGTCTTTGGTTTTGAGGAGGCTGCCCATATGTTTTTTTCTGCAGGGCTTTTTTCACAGGTATAGAGTACTGAAGAGACAGTGCTCTATCATATGAGTTTTCTGTCTTAATTATTGAGTAAGACGTGCTTTCCAATGTGAAGAGACAGTTTATGGTAGGGTGCTTGGAAAAGTATGAAAATGGCCTTTATGAATATTTACTAGTAATTCTGATTTTAAAATCCATATTTATATGGGCCAAGAAAGTCTATAAAACTGTCTTTTAAATGTTAGTGCTCTGTAGTTTGTACAACATTGATAAATCCAAGTAAATACAGCTAGTGAAGACACATGGTATGATAGAGGAGCTTTTTGAGCCAAACAGCACGTAAAACCTTGTTGGTGCAAAGTTCACGTCCACGTCTACCAGGCTGCCTTGTGACTTCTGTCTTCCTTCACCTGAGCTGCTATTTGTGATCCTGAAATTTGATTCAAGGTGTCGAAGGGAAGCAGCAGAATGCAGAGTTGCATTGCCAGGGCCGCCTTCGTGGTCTCTTGGGTGTGTGTCCAGACCTGATCCTGATTGAGATTCACATGAGTTCGACACTTTGGGCATGGCATCAGTGCCTGATTAATGGTTAGAGATTTGCATTAAAAACTGATTTTGATCTCTGTAATTCTTTGGTAGAGAAGTCCATACCTGACAGTTAAGGTTTTCCAAGTGTCTTGACTTGTTCAGAGTTTCTCAATAGTGAAACTTCAGCAATTTCAGGATTAGTCAGTGATGAGATGAAATTCCCCTGATGCGTCTCATTTCATGAGGATACTTTTGCACCTCTGTGTTGCAGGACTATGTCCCAAGGTAATAACATTGCAAGCAGCAAAAGCTAGGAGCCACTTCAGCACTGCGGTTGTGTTGGCATTTTCTATTTGTTTCCTTTCTTCTAAATCCCTGAGAGCACCTCCAAAATTGCCAGTGTGCAAATTAATCTCTCAAACAACACATGGGGTTAGCGTTTCTGTGGAGTTATGTCAACATTGTCATTAGTGAGAGAGAGCACTGAACAGATAGCTTTCAGTGTTTCTGCAAGGTATAATTAGTAAATTCAGTCTCATGTGAGGGAAAGACAGGCACTGAGTTTATCTTGTTGGGCTGCTGAATATATGAGAAAGCTGAAAACTATTCTTCTTATTTTGGTATTTGGATTAATTGTTTGGGTTGAATTTTAGCATTAATAAATTCAACAAAAGTTTTGTTGCAGACTTACCAGGGATAGGTTTTCACCACTTTGGTCCTTCAGTGTTTGAAGATGAATAGCTGCTGACAGCCGTTGCAACAAATATCTTCCCTAATGTGCAGTTTGTCAAGGAGTGAGGATTGCTGAGTGTATTGCAGGAACAGACACTTACCATGGAAGGCATAGATAGTCTGTTCTGTTCCTGGAATGGTTTAAATCCAACTCTCTTAGTAACAAGCCCATTTTCTACACTGGCTGCAAGAAAATCAGGTTGATGAAGGGGTTTTGTTCGTGATTTGTTTGGAGAAGGTGGAATGCACTGCTTTGGCTCATTGAGAACTGATCCACTTCCTTCTCTTTGGAGTGTGTAGCTGGTTACCTCAGAATGTGATTTTTTTGTGATTTTTTTATCCTATGCTTCCAAGTTTTATAGGTGGAGAGAAAAACATTGCAGTGCCTGTGTGCCAAATACCTGTTGAGAATTACTCAACTTCACTTTTATTTTTTTAGGATGGTGTGCGTATTTTATTTCTCAATCTTTTGAAAAATCCCAACCAGTGCTTCTAAAAGCAACAATGATGCAGTAAAATGATTCTCTGCAAACTGTTCACACTTATTCACTAGAGTACTGAATAAACCGACTCCTTTTTGGTTTTGTTTGTTTGTTTTTTATAGGGTATTCCAGGACCACATGGTAATCCAGGTTTGCCAGGATTGCCAGGTCCAAAGGTGAGTTAATTTATCCATGTTGCCATGTAAATACATGAACTTTTTAATGACTTTTTGGAAGCTCCAGAACTGTTTCCTATAATAGAAGCAATTGGCCTTCTTTGGTTTACAGATGGAACTGTTACTATAAACATATTTTAATTAAATGTGATCACTTGAATTTAACTTAAAATCAGAACAAAGTAACAGTTTATCCAGAGGAAGAAAAACCCCTGTGTGTGCAGAATGATGACTTGGAAACTATTACCCATGCAAGTACTTACCAAAAGAGTTGCTGTAAATCAGCTTGGCCTCTTTGATAAACTGGAATTCAAGTGAGAATAGACATTTAAGTGCTGCAACATTTTGGCTTGCTTTTTTAAAAAAAAAAAAAAGAAAAAGAAAAATAGACTTTCATTCTCTATAATCTTTTTTATCAATGCCCAACTTTTGATATTTAAATATTCTAATATTTCAGACATTATCACTTGATTAATATGCTAGAATAACTTCTGAAGATTTATGGATGTAATATTAAAACCAAAGACAAAATACTAGACTGGAGGCTCAAATAAAACCCTTCAGACTTGTGTAATGTAGGCCCTTTAAATAGATTTGACAGATTTGTGTAGTTGCAGAATACCTTCAACTCATATTTCGTTTGAACAATTTGATAGATAGGTTAGGAAAAAAACAGCAACAACCATGACTTGTTTTAGTAGGTTTCCTAATGGCAGGAATCTGACCTGTCATGACAGGTGTTAAAAACTGCTTGAGGACATAAAAAGAAATTTAATAAAGCTCTCAGTGTCAAACACTGTAAAACCAAATGACTATTTTTTGTGTGTGCTTATTACCTAGTTCTATAGGAACAGTTAAACTTATAGATTAATAATTAATATTTACCATATTTATGCTGGCTGTATAATAGAATAGATTGCTATGAAAACAATTGTAACTAATTTGGATTTGTTTTATGATGTGTTTTCCCCCCTCCGCTAGATCATAATTCTGATCAGTTCTGTAGCTGTCTCCATAGAAGGAATTTTATGTGTGTGCATGTACCTATTTATATTTTTTATAAAATATGTATATATATATATCTATTACTAGCTGATTAGTGATCTCTTTCATTTCTGTTAGACTATTAATTATCCTTTACAATTATCTTCTGAAACACTTTTCTTTAAATAAAAATTAAGCCAGATGCTCACCAAGTTTTGACTATGAAGATCCACTTAACCCACACTGACTATGTAAGCTGAAACAAAACACACTGCTTGATCTTAAAACATTGCAGATGAGATGTAATAATTTTCTGGCAGTAAATCAATGCAGAATTTTATTTTGCCTTTGAGATGCATGTGTTTTTCCCTCCTGTGCCGAAGCATCCTTTGTGCACTTGCTTTTGAAGCATGGAACAACGTTAGCTAAGATCCTTACAGTATAGTATCTAGCCCTGAGCATGTGCTAGCAGTTCCAACCAATAGCTGATGTCCTTGGCATTTAATTCCTGATAAACAGTTGATGGGTGTTTTAGAAGTAATTTAAAAGTATTCATGAGGTTTGGCTGTATTCCTGGCTCTCTAAAAAAATGGATTAGTTATGAAAATCTAGTTTGTGGATTCTGGCACTGTCCTAACTACACTGTAATGTAGTGTTTTATTTTATCCTCACATCTTGACCTGTGGTGACATGTTAATCCACAACTGAAGGCCATGCATAACAATGGCTGTTTGGTTTTCAGATTAAAAATGAGGAATTAATTGTGCTTATAAGGGAAAGGGAAGGCGATGGGTAAGTTATCAGAAGGCCTGTGTTTTAACTAGCTGAGAGCTGATTACAATTCTCTTACAACTCAGTTTAATATGCCTGTGTTAGAAAATGGAAGCAGAAGACAGACTGGAGTTGTTCAAGGAGTTTAACTATTTACCTTTCAAAATAGAAATTAGCTGGAAAATACTTGGATAACTCCTGCCATGCTGAAGAACTGTGTTCTCTGTGACCTGACACATCAATATAACACAAAAGAATATTTTGCCATGTTTCCAGTCTTTATTCAGCAAGTGGACTCACATATATGAAACTTTACAGCAGAGGGAAGGGTCACCCCTGGTCTGCAGTACTGTATGCAAGAGGAGGATCAGGCCCCATGGCATTCCAAGTGGAAGCCCAGTATGTTACAGATCTAAAATGGCTGACCATCAGGAAACCTCACACTGCTTGTCTGTAGGTCCCTCAGAGCATCCAGTGTTGCCCCTGAAAGTAGGATTGTACTGGCAATGTCTGTAAACAGACATTTTTCCCAATCTTACCTCTCTTTCAATGAAGGGCATGTATCATCTTTAACCTAGTGCTGCTGTGGGATAAATGTTACTATTCAAGTTATTTCCTTGGCTACATAAAATGTATTTCTGAGTGAGAAGAGTAGATCCTGATGCTTGTGATTGACACCCAGAGTTACTCTACAGCTTTGAAGTCATGAGCACTGTTGTAGCCTGTGCTATTTATATGAACACATCAGTGGAATGTTACAGTATCCTTTGCCTGCAGCTTTTAGTATGAATTAGACCAAGGGGTTCCCCGTTTCCTCCTCAGTTACTGTATTTTTAGTTATTAGTCCATGAATGTGGGTTCAGCCTACAGCTTGGGAACTCCCCAGGTGACTGCATGAAGCATTTCACTCAGCGCCGTCTCAGGAGGTGCCATTTGCTGGTGACTCCTGTTTTAAGGGCAGCGAATTTGACTCTGAGGGGTGCAGGCTTGTGGTGGTTGAGCTGCCAGTAGCCAGCAGGTCTGCCGGGGCTCTGCGGTGCCCAGCCGGGGCTCTGCGGCGCTGGTGGGCTCCAGCAGCGGGGTTTGAGACAGGAAGCGCTGGTGTGGCAACGTCCTTCCCATCTCTGCAGCCTCGTCTTGGATGTGGACAGTAATCCTGGCCAGGAATGATGAGCTGTCTCATCTGCTAGGAAGTAATTTGTCATGGGACAGAGGTCTTTGCACGTTTACAGCTCTGTCCTTCCCAGCTGCAATGTCTGTGCTGGATGGGGCAGGTACTGAGCGTGAGGAAGCCTGAACAAGATTATAATCAATGCAGTAATAGTAATGCCTGATAATCTGGCACTGGTGTCCTGAGTTGGTGGAGAATGGGGAGAGCATTTAAACTAAGGTGTCTGCTGTAATCCTGCTTGAATTTACCAATAAAATCTGCTTGTCAAAGATTTTTGTGACATTATGAAATTTGGAAAATGTAAATCTCATTTCGATATGAACTCACGCCATTGTATTTTGTTTTAGTTCTTTACTGAAAAAGATATGAGAAAAAAATTTTGTAATAACAAGTGCATTTTATATGAACCTTCTTCCTCCTCTTCTGTAACAGTTGAAAATATTTATTTCACATATTACACACTCTCTTCCCTGATGATATTAATGAGCTTAATTTCTCTGTGACAGGGCCCTAAAGGAGACCCAGGATCCTCTCCAGGACAGGCAAAATGTGGAGAAAAGGTAGTATTTCCTTAATTGCAGCAAAGTATTTTGTCTGTCCCGTTCTTTTGTTGAAGTCTTGTTTAATATTCAAAGTTATAACAGCACAATGCTTTGTATTTACTGTGATGCTGGTGTATTTTGACAATTACATGAGACTGACCAGTGCAGACACAGGTCATGTTCCAGTGAAACATAATGATTCTGGATGTTTTTGTTGTACAGGGTGATCCAGGCCCCATAGGCTTTCCAGGCCCACCTGGGATCAAAGGACAGAAGGTAGGATTCTGCTTCCATTTTCATGTAACCCTCTCTGGCTCAAATCAATGGCTAGCTCGTGGTCAAGAGGTGATATAAGGGCTCTAGACCTACTGCTGGTACTGTGACTATCTACAGTGTCAGGCTCCAGGGCCAACAGTGCAAAATCTTCCCTTGCCACTAAATTAAGTGAGATCATCCCAACAGAATGTAAATCACAGCTGCTTAGGTTGGTGCACTTCAAGAGGCATGGTGTGCCTCTGCTTGAACAGAATAGGTACTAGGGAAGATAGGCTTGCCTGCGAGATACAGCAATTTTTACATCAATCATACCCAATTTTAGTAATAATTTTTTAAGTTCTTCTTCTGTATTGTAGTATAGAAGCAGCTCCATGGGATCACATGGTCAGTATTTCTGAACAGAATAATTTGCTTTTTTCCAAATGTGTACTAGAATTGCTAAAATATAACTGAGGTGGAATAAGTTCCAGTTTTGGATGCCACATAACATGGTATTTTTTAATATGAGAAATGTCAGGTACCACACACTGCACTTAAGAAATATATCCAAATTATGTATACAGGAAAGCATAAGGCAGACAGGTAGTATTGGGAAGGTAACATGAAGGATATCAATAGAGGAAAGGAGACAACCATAAGAAAAGGAGCACAGAAGACTGGGGGAGTGAATATAGTTTATGTGGAAGGAAAGGTCACCTATCTTAAATCCAGTAGTTGGCTCTGATTGGTCAGATGGTGACAAACTGGTGAGGTGGCAAACATCAGCAAGAAAGCTTTGGGAAAAATACTATTAAACCCTGTCTTTGTAGAAGATAGTTCAATGTTTCAAGTGTAATAGAAAAACATGGACAATACATATCACAGCAGAATTTTGAATTAGTATGTAATAATAAAGGCAGCTGTACAGTGTCCATCAGAAGGACGGAACGAATTGTTAGAAAGGTGGCCCCTGGTATTTTTGGCTTTAATTTTTGACATATAGAAGAGGAATATTAATTAAAGGCTTGCCTGCTATTGAAACTAAAGAAAACTGGCATTGTAACAGAATTTATATTCAGTGCCATGTTGTAAGATTACTTCATTCAACACTGTCTTGATCTTAAAGTTTATGTCAAATTTTTTTTTTTTTTTTTAAAAAAAAAAAAGTCTAGTCATTCGTTTCTAGAATTGACCAAAACATAGTAAAAATGTGACCAGGAAAGGAACTGAGTTATCAGTGAATTGGCACCAGTAGGAGTGTGGAAATTTATTTTGCCAAACATGTGGCCCACAGTTCTAGGGACTGAGAAAATGTAGAGTTGTGAGAAGAATTTGATTCCCCTCTGTTGAGAGTTAACCTACAAGCCTGGACACTGATAGCTTTTGTCACCACTGATCTTGGACCTCCTTGAGATTCCCCAAGTATTGTGTTTTCTTATTTCATCAGGTTTATAATTTTGCTCTGAAAACAAAGTAGTTTTTGTTTTAAAGCTTTTTAGATGGGAAGCAGCTGTCACTTGTTATGGATTATGAGACTGACATTTGGGAGCACGGAAATTAAAATCTTACGGCCATCATTCTCTCTTCCTGCCACAAGAATTCACTCCTTATCGGAAGGTTAGACTCTGTGTAGAATCGTGCTCACTTGATCACTGGAAATCTTACTCGCCGTTTCCATGTTGTACACATCAGACACTAATTAGAACCATGTTTAGAATAACTTCTGCCTGACCAGATTCTAAGAATACCAGCTTTTGAACAATACTACACCTGTAAACAGTTAAAAGTATTTCATGCTTAATTTTTTTAATGACAAGCCCACAATTTATTGTCTTTTAACTAATTGATTTTTAATTATTGCTTTTCAATATATTTAAATAGATAAACGTGCTGTTAGCTCATTGTGATCTCAGAAATTGTTTTCAAAGGAATGCGAACATAAGTAGCTGTGAAATAAACCAGCTACAAGAAAAAACTGCAGAAAAATCAAGTATTTCCATTTTTGTTTTGTACCTCAGTACTGTTGGGGAATCACTATAATATTGAATAAATAACATATTTCTGATACTCTTTCTCATCCAGGTAAAAAGGAAGATTCAAAAAATCATACATATGAGTTAATGGTGTCCAAATTCTGTTTGATTTTAGCAGTCAGCTTGTGTTAACTGAATAGTTTCTAAACAGTGAGGTATTTGATAGCAAATAAAAATGCTAATGTTCTTTCAGGTACTTTTAGTAGTCTAATACAAATCTGTGTTGATTTCGTGGTTACTTTCTGTCATACTGATTTTGTCAGTGTTTTCCTGGAAGACCTAGAAATCTAAGTTTTTCTTTATGGAATCCATCATCCATTTTCCATTAACTGGAGTGAGTGATGGCTTTGGGGAGCTGAAGTGGAGGGTGCGCTGCAATGCCTGCTGCCCTCCACTGGGCCTGCTCTCCCCACTCCAGGGTGGTTGTGGATGTGAGGGAAACTGCATTTAACAAGTTTTCTAATCAGAATTTGCCAGGTTCTGAACTTCCTGTGCAACATTAGTTGATGCTTATACAAAAACCTGTGTTGTGGAAGTTTGAGGAAAGTGTACATATTATTGTCAATTTTTTTTGGCAAGAATGATTTTTGAGAAGCCACGTTCCATGTGGTTTTGGTTCTGTTTTTCTGAATATCTGAGATAATGTTAGGAGAGTTTCTTGGAAATACTTTTTTTATCCCTCAATAGAAGTTCTGAAGCCCTCAAAGCAATAGAACAGCACTAGTAAACTACTGTTTTGGATTAGAACTATAAAATGATGTGTTTCTTTTTATAAAACTGAGAATCTACAGGTTTTTTTAGTGAGATAGTAAAACAAACGTATGTTAATAATCAGGACTTGAGGCACATATTATTGTGATTGACTGTATTTTTCATTACATATCATGTGGCGGAATCTGCATCCTTGTGGTTGCATATAAAATACAGCATATTTCTTGTGCCTGTAACACACACTATAAAAAGTCAAGTTTTGCTTGGGGTAGGGCTCCAAATTTGTTCTAGTGTAAGGACAGAAAATTGCATGTTTATGAAGTGTTTAGAGGCCTGTTTCTTCCAGGCATCTTTAAAAGCAGAGAAGCAATGGCAGGAACTGAGGGTTAGTTTGAGGAGAGTGCTGTTTCCAGAGCAGTTGCACGCTCTTGTATCTGGAGCTGTTTTGACAGGATCAGCAGTCAAAACTTTCCTTATATCACTCTAGAGACCTCACAGAGTGGAAGACCCTTCCTTCCTCCTCTCCCCAGAAAGAGTCTACTTGACTGGACAAACAAGCAAGTACTTGCCTCTGCTAGCCAGAGTACTGGGAGGTATATTATCAGCCAAAGGACAGTACTCCTGGGCATTGACTTGCCTGGGATCATGCCAATTCATTAGAATGACTGCAGTGCCTGCATGGTGCAGCTACTTGAGAATGACCCTGGAAAAGATTTCTAAAAATATTGGCTACAATTTTGGGACTGGATTTATTCTGTATCTGATATGTATGTAACAGCAAATGATGGGAACCTGGATCTTTAAAATCCTGATAAAATTCACATACTAAAGTATAATATGGTAAGACATGTTGAAGGAAAGAGCTTGGCTGCAGCCTGAAGGGCTCTGTATTTCCTTTTGTCTTTACTTTTGCATTCTGTAAACCATAAGGCAGGTAAATAAATTTCAAAGCAGTACCTGTGTTGATGTCAACATTATACTACCAAGTATCTCCCACTGCTGCCAGAGAGTGCAATTTTCCTTGAGCAGGAGAAAACTCAAATTTGAGAGAAATTCTTTACTGAATTAGATGAAGAAAAGGTCCAGCTTCTAAATGTATGCTTTTTTTAAAGTGATATTTACATTTCTTAGGATGTTCGGGTTAAGAGATGCTAGGTGTAATCTTAGTTGTGTTAATAAACATCAGCAAACAAGATAGAATGGAGCTATGAAGGAAAAAAACCCCATAACCACCAAGCTATTTGCAGCTAAAGTTTTTCAAAACCGGATACCATGTGGTGACAATGTGGAGCTGATAATTAAGCATTGCAAAGGCTCATGTGACAGTGCATGGAAATCTGTTTATATGCTAGATTTACCACGTGCCTGGAAATTTTTTTTTCGGTACTTTTCAAAGACTAATATCTCTCTGTAGCTGATGGTTGTAGCATTAGGTATAACACTGTGCTTACATATTTTTAGAGGTTACAAAAACTTCTTGGCTCTCTAGCAAAGTTGATGGTGTTATGCCAGATGTATTTTAATAACAAATGCATAGAAATGCTAATAAAACACAATGGCACCAGTAAAATGGAAACACTTGGCTTGAACAGTCCTTGCTGTTACGATTTAACATCTACATTTGCTATATACAGACTTCACTCAGTCTGGGTCCCACTGTGCTAGGCATATGGTAAAAAACAGACACTTAAACTTGCTATGGAAGTCTCTTCTGAGTTGGATTAGCTGGTGGTAAAGATTTTTCTCTTACACAGACCAAAGTATTCTTGAAACTTGCTGTGTTTTTGTAATGTGCTTGAAGTCTGTATTGCTGTAATTGGAAGTTTCAAACCTTTCTCTTCCACACTGAGCTATTAAATCAGAGCATTAATCTTCATTAGAAATTGGGAGGTATTTCATTTTGCAAAACAGTGCATGTGAACTTGTGTTCTTTTGTATTTTCATCTTAGCTCAGAGAAAACAGGATCTTATTTATATGGGTACACTCAAGAATACGAACCCAAACTAATAAAAAACTAAGAATTTTAAGAGGATTAGCTAAGTCACAGCAAGGGGAAACCCCTGTGTGAAAACTCTCTTTGGAATGATACTCATTTTAGCATAGGTTAGCTTCATTCCAAACCAGCATTAAGTGAGTTAGAATGAATTAAGGCTGTGTTAACTGTGAATAAGAATATGGGCATACTACTTTAAAATATGAGTTCAGAGCAGTTTTCCTCTGACAGAAGTAAGGTGCTGTGGTGCATGCTAATGTATAGTCCTTCATCTCAAAGATCCTTATGTGCCTTCTTTTGAGACTGTGCATGCAGATATTAATCAGCCAAACTGACCCACTTTGAAATTAAATCATGATAAATTTCTCTTTGAGTGTTTCTGTGTATAGCAGCATTTACTTTCCTTTTCTCCTTGTACAGAAATAATAAACTACTGAGAGATCTATTCTAGCAACACCTAGTTTAGTTGATGATTTAAGCATAGAGAGAGGATTAAATTCTGAAATGGATAAATAAAGAATGGGCTGGAAATGTAAAAAACTATATGTCTTTCTGAGGCACGTTTTGAAAGCTAAAGATGAGTTGCTGGCATATGCTGGGATCTTTAGTTCTGCTTTAGTCATTCAATACAAAATTTTGGGTTTAGGCATGCATTAATACAGTAAACTGGGATATTTCATGTCAACTGGTTTGTCCAAGATCAGCTTCTGGCTACATGTGTTACAGATTTTTTTTTTTTTCCCCAACAGTAATGCAGACTTGCTTCCTTACGTACAAGATAACATATATAAAATATTTAGATTTAAGCTACAGAAGAGGATTGAGGCCAGAATACATTATAATTTTGCAAACTGGCAGTGCTCTGTGTGTCATTAGCAAAATGAAAGGATACACCTGCTGTGTTGGGTTTTGAGAAAATGAGGCCTTTGGGTTTCTTAATGAGTACATCTCTTTTGGATCAAGATTTCTCAAGCAACCCTATAATAGCAAAATTGCAAATTTTGAAGCCTTACAGATGTCATCCTCTTTTATTAGCTAAAATTATCACCAAGCAAAATCATTCCATCTTTTAATTTTGTATATGATAATACAATTAATTTCATGCAGAAAGACTCGTGGTCACACAGAAGCAGCTCATCTAAAACTTTGGGATACCTGATCTGCTGAAATCAGTTGGAGAATTCCTTCTTATTACAGTGGGTCTCAAGTCTCTACTGACTAATGAGTATCATCATTCTGCAAGGCAGCCAGATGTTTGACATCAGTCAAGATACTTCTGATACTCAGTCAATGTCTTTGAGGCCAGTTTTATGATGGATTGCTATCCAGAATAAGGATTGTTTTGGTCTTTCTCTTTCAAGCTGCAGCTTTTGGAAATTGCATATTCCCAGTATCTCTTGCAAGAGATGTGGAGACCAGACTCTTGGCTTCTGCATCAATCATACAACTGTTACAGCCTCCCTTTTAGGCCAACTTGTCTGGGTATGTTTAGTACAATGTAAAGACATCCAGGAAGAAGGTTTTCCTTTCAAGTGTACTGATGCAGATGGCAGGTTCCAGCTCTATTTTTAATTCTTTTTTTCATTAAGAGCTAAAATATGCATGAAATGGTCAATGCATAGGAAGTAACATTTGACAGCTTCATGATTCCAGCACCACAGGGAAGATTTCTGGGATGAGAAACAGGCTATTCTCCCTACTGATATAATTTCCATGATATAAGATCTGGAATATGTTCTATGTTAATTTTAAAAAGATATATCATGTGTCCTGGAAAGACTGTCTTTCTTGAGACTGTCCCAGAATAATCTGAGATGATCCTCTACTTATACCCCTCAGAAAGGGCGTTTTGACAAGGATTTAGAGTGGGGAAATGCACTCTACTGAATCCAATTCTTCAGTTTCAGCAATAACCGGTGATAGCACTGGAACCATCTTTCAGAGTGCTGATATCTTGAAACTGTCTAAACTTCCATGCATTTTTCTTACTCCCTTTCTCTCACTCAGCTTTCATATGAGCTGCTAAATGTAAAACCGTACTAATATTGCAGGCAAACAAGTTTGGACTTTTTTTTTTTCCCCTTGATCAAGAGAGATTGGAGCAGGAAAAAAAGGTCCATTTTGTGGTTTAACTGTAAGTATTCCATATCTGTTTCTCTACGTCTAGGGTCTTAAGGGTTATCTGGGACTGCAAGGTCTGCGGGGTGAGCAGGTAAGTGATGAAAGCACAGTATGCTATACTCTACAGATGAACAATTGAGGATAGAAGAATACATAATCCAATATAAGTATTCAATATAAGCAATCAGTGTAAATTACTGACTGCTTAAAGAAATACTTGCTAGTTCTTGACCAAGAATTCAGATTATTTAGAGAGCGGTGTGGTAAAAAGTGGTCTAAATGAAATGGAAAAAAACAACTTGTTTTTCTTCAACTACCACACTGGCTTGGTGGATGTTGGTGTAAAATTCTTGATTGAGGCACACTTTGGATTCTCTCAAAACATCTACTGATTTAATGCATTTTAAATCTCCTAGCATGTAGAAAATGAAATTGTTATTTAGCGTTTTTCTCACTTTCATATCAGTTCAAGAGGCAATCTGAATGTACATTTCAGAGACGTCCAGTTGATGATGTGTCTTGCTAGCATTAATGAGGCTTCCAATGGCAGAGTAGGTGAAAGCATGAGTTTCCTTTTGGATGGCCCTGAAAGGTGATGATAACAGATGATGGACATCTGAAGGGAGATGAAAACTCATGAACATCATCCATGATTTTAATGAGTTTTATATACAAATCTTAACTGAACGAGTGGTGATATTTATTATAGGCCCACAGGCATTTTTCTGTGATGACTATAATTTAGCAGTGAGATAGAGAGATAGCCAGTTGAAAAAAAAAAAATAATTCTTAACATCAGGAGAAAAGTGTCTCAATCTTTGAAGAAGTTGCAGGTGAAAAGTAATACATTAGTTTCCATGGAGGTGAAAGTGAAGTGTTTAAAAAGTAATTCTGCTCATTATCCATGCAAAGTTCCTTTGAAGACAATTCATGTTCAAGAACATGAAAAGTGGATGTGCAACTGTTTGCTATCTCAGTGTTCTCATACTGCTGCAAATGTTTTCCTTCATTACTATCATTATTTAAAAGTACTCTGATGTAAGTTTTAAGATAACACTTTGGATGAAAGAGTTTTATTCTGCATGTAGTTCTTGCTGCTAGTGTTTTCAGGCCTGACTGGTAAAGATGATGAGTTAGACCAGTTGCTTGTCATCTGTTACACCTACTTGTGTTTGTAGTTTTTAAAATTTTGTATAGCAAGGGCAGACATTCTTCTGAATTTGTAAATTGTGGAACTCCTTGCACAGCTGGTAACAAAGGATAAGTTTTTAAAGATAAGGAGTAAATGTAGTGATTCTACTGCTTTAGTTTTTTCATATATGCATATTTTGACGTTCAGCTGAGCCAAAATAGGGGACCATGGATCCTAGTTCCGTGACACAACATCTGTCAGAAGATGAATCACTACCGGTTGAAAGCGGGTGACAGAATCATCTCAATGGCAGCTCATTTAAACAAAAAATACTGCAACCTCTTTTTGCATCTGCACTTCTGAGTTCTGCTTCCTAAGACCACTGTTTCACAATAAATCAGCTGAGGAAAGCTCAGAAGGGAAGTCCTGATCTATTGCTATGGTAACGCTGACATACCACAGTGGGTGGAAGGGTCAGGCTGGGAGATTGTTCAGTTTATGGTCTTGGCTTATTTAAAATAAAATTAACTGAACAGAGGTAGGTGGAGCTTCCTGTGTCTCAGTGATGGGCCCATGGCATTTGGCACCATTTCAGAAAAGTACATTTTCCTGAAAATAAACAGTCAGATGCACAGATGTTAAGCAATAAAAGCAACAAAAATTACATTTGGATTTGCTTAGGAGGAAGAAGATGGCAAGAAGTTCTATACATTCATGACTAATTCAGTGCTATATTGACCTAATTCTGGAAGAAACAAAAGAATTTGGCTTTGTAAGGACACAAGGCTTCATTAATGAAACATTTAACACATTTGTTCAAACACAGCTAAGAGCAGTGCAAGTACTTCATTATAAGGACCTGTCTCCTATAGTCCTCTTCAATTACTTTTTATAAATACTATCTATGCTTTTGTTATGGAAATAAGGGGAGGACTATTGTACTCCACAAAATCTTAGAGTACTCTTTTTGTAATGCTTTTTAAAGGTTATGTAACTGATATTGGTGGAGTTACTTATGTATGGTGAGTAAATTTTAGGGTGCTGATGCTTGCTCAAAAAGCAGTTTTTCCATGAGTTTAAGCTGTGTCATATGACTAGATGTTAAAAGAGAAATGATAAAACAAACTTCAAAACATGACATTAAAGCTGTTGGTTGTTTCTTTCTTCTTTTCTTCTTTTTTTTTTTTTCCTTTTCCCCCACCTTTTTTTCCACTTAGGGAATTCCAGGAATTGCTGGCAACGTTGGGGCAGTTGGTTACCCTGGCAGGCAGGTGCAGTAACTATACTAATGTCTTTGCAGTTCTGGGGGTTTTCTTGTTTATTTTTTTCAAAAATACCATATCTAATTCTTTTGGAACTACTAATAGTATAAATGTATTTGTTTGCATCCTGTGATTTATCCTTGAAACAAACCTCTTTCACAGGTAGTGCCCTTTAGGTAGTGTTGAGTCTCATGGCTTTTAAACCTGGATGGGTTAGGTGCAGTAATGCTGTATCTTTCTGGAATACATAAATGACATTCCCAAAGTACTGGATGTCTAAACACTTTTTATTCCTTCATAAACCTGTTACGGTTTTATGTGTTTTATCTTCTTTGTATTTCAAGTCCAGAAGCATTAGGAAACTGCCTGGTGTAGTATATTTCCTCCTGATTTCCACCAGTGTATTTACTTCACTGTTGAAACTATTTCTTCAGCCCTTTAGGGAAACAGAACATTACATGATTTATTTTTTTTTTTCCATTTGGGAAGGAGAACCAATAAAGCCAGAAAACAACTTTCTATAAGCACAAACACTTATATATTTTTTTAAATTTACGTATAAGCTAACAGATACCTCAGTCCAGTAATAGAAATAGGAAATAAAGTAGAAATATTCATTATTTTCCCCATATAAAGGTAGATGAGCCCAATTCAACAACTGACTTTGTCGTTTTGTGTCTGCTTAGAGGGTGAATTTGACAAACACTTCAGTGTTTTATTGGGTTAGGTTTATAATTGCTATATATTTTAAAATTGCATTACAATATTTTATATACTAAGGGATGATAACATGTTTGTGTTCAATCACATAAAAAGTTTAGAGCATTTGGACTACATATACTATTCTGACATTAGATTGAAAATAATTGGAAATTTGTCCAAATATAAAAGCTCAATGAAAAATCCTGTGAGATCATGTCCATATAATATCAGATCACTGGGTCTGGAAAAATTTTCCTCTCAGTAGAAATAATTTTAATGTTAAGGAAATTTATCGTTGTCTAAGTTTCAGCCATGAATTAACGGGAGACCTTTCTGAACATGGTCCTAGGGGACTGCTTGATGACACCCTCTGCAGTCCTAATCATTTTAAGAATGTATTTGTCAGTTCACAGTTAACAAATGCTGTTAAAATTATTTTAAATAGAACGTATCTGGTTGTTTAAATTGAAGTACAACTCATGTCTTCTTGTAATAGGGCTTAGCTGGACCAGAAGGTAACCCAGGTCCTAAAGGTATAAGAGTAAGTAAGCATTTTAAGAATTTTGGCATGTGTGTATGTTGTTACCCATATAGTACATTAGAAAGAGGATGAGGAATTTAATTCAGCTTTGCCAGTTGTATGCCAGCTGAACCACTCTACCTTTACAGAATCTACAAATGAGAAAACATAGTGTTTCTTTCAAAATACATGTAAGGATTTAATTATTTTTTTTCCCCCATGATGAGCAGCATAGAGCAGTCTTCCATAGTTGCCCTTCCTCTCACTTGGAATGCATGCAGACAAGAGAAGGAAAGCAATACTGAATGTGGGGGTGTGAAAGCTGGGAGTGAAGAGGAGCCGACATTTCCTGCCTGAAGCATTATTTCCCTAATGGATGCTGTCAAGAAGGGAGACATATCTGACATTTGCAATCTGTAACAGCCACAGAAGTTGATAAAGGGAAACCATCCTGTCACATGAAAAACGTAAAAGTGATCTTGAGATTTTAGAATGGTTCAGTTGTAGTCGTGTATATCCATCCCAGGGTCTGAAGGTTCTTACTGCTCTGCTGATTCAAGGTTTGGTTTGGATTATTCTTGGAGGTGAAATAGGTTGGGTTTTTTCTGTTTGTTTTTTTTTTTTTTCTTGTTTGGTTTGGTTTGGGTTCTTTTAATAGGCATATGAGCATGCCTACACGTGCTTGTGCGTGTATAAGTATTTTTTCAGACTGACTCTCACCGTCAGGCATTAGACATGGGTTTCCAGAAACTTGCATGTTGCTGATTGCACATAGGCTTTGAAGGAGCCTTTTGCTAACTGTTTTCAGGCCCTCAGCTCATGTTGTACAGGTTGTGAAGCAGTGTATTTTGTTCTCATGTACTTATATTAAAATAATATTATTGTGTTGCTAGATTTACTTTTGTCCTGTTTTTTTAATGTAGTTACTAAAGCCTTTATCTGCAGCAACTTTTTAAATGTATGTCTGTTTGGGTTGTTTGTTTGTTGTTTTTTTTTGGGGGGGGGGGGCGGGCAGTAGGATTTAATGTCAATTTTCATTACAGTGATGAGAAAAATTAGTTTGTCAGAATCAAGTGCCAACAGATATTGCACCCTCAGGGATTCTATCTTTTACATTAATTCAGTTAATTTTTGCTCAGATTCCCAATGCATTTCGTGTTGTTCTCCCCTCAACCAACAAGATATTAAGTGATACTAGTCACTTCTAGAAAAGTTACTGCTTCTTTGTTTACACAAAGCTAAGAATGTATGAGTAATTTTAGGGAAAACTATCTGTCAGGTCTTAAGTCTAAGTCTTGTATATGAATTCTACAAGCAACTTCCAATAAAAACGATGACACAGCCCTGCTGAGACATACTATTGTGCCAGGGAGGTGTATAGCAACATGTCTGAAGTATCTTTAGAGCTTTAAGTTTAGGATATTCCTGTGATAAAACTGTTCTTCTCAGAACAGAGAACAGAAACTATAGAAAAAATAAGGGCCTTTATTTTCCTTACTGTCTTTAGGGCTGGATGACAAGATAGGCACTATCTTTCATAATTAAAAAAAAAAAAAAAATATCCAGAAAACACAAATCATTACAATCGGAGGACTTGAGAAAGAGATGAAAGCAAGGGATTCTTCTTTAGTAACTAATAACTATTTTGTTCCAATCTCAGTTTGAATCTGGTAGTACAGAATCTATCTCCACTACTGTTTTTTAAATTGTACTATCATTTCTGCTGAGTCAACAGCATGTTTCTGTGTCCATATAACTGATATGAGAGGATCTATTTCTGACTTTCTGAGGGGAAGGTGGGAGAGAAATGCATTGTCACTGAACTTTAAGAAAAACATTCTGCTTATGACCAGGTAAATTTTCTAGAACTTTTGCATATAGCAATGATCACACATCTTTTCTGATATATTTAATGAATAAAGTTAAGTTCAGTAACTCTTTCATATTTTACTTATTCTAATAAATAATATCTCTGATGCACTTTTGTCTTATTGAAATACTTTCTCAGTACTTCTTTATTAATTGATTCTGTACCCTTATAATAGGAAATTGGTTTTGCTGTTGGTTGGAGAGTAAATCCTAGTCACATTTAAGTTGATTGAGATTTGCTGGTAATTTTAAATGAGCTTGAATTTAATCCCTGAGCCTTGAACCCACAGCTGTCCAGTACTGAGGGACAAGTAGTGTTGGTGGGAAGCAGCCTTGTAATCAAGAATTGTTCTTAACGTGTTTAGGGTTTCATTGGACCTCCAGGTGTGGCAGGACAACAAGGACCTGAAGGAGAAAGGGTAGGTTTAATGGAACACTAAGGAAATGTTGATGTTTGGGTGGTAATACAGTTTATGTTAGAATGGGAAAAAAATGTGCAAGGTATAACCATTTGAGTCTTTGTCTAAAAGCAGAACTGATGTGGAGGAAATTAAATAAATAGGTCATATCCAATTAGTTTAATCAATGAAATGCACTGGTGCAAAAGTTAATTGGGGGCAGCTGTAAATTATTATTTAAATTTAATCTAGAGCTGCAAGGATTAGAGGGTTGGGTTTTTTTTCTTACCACCGAGGTCCATAATGAGTATTTTTCATTGAAGAAATTTTGTTCTCTCAATAATTAATATTTGTCAGTTGTCAGATGATGTTTGTAGTAAAATCAGTCATGGAAATCTTAATCTCTGTCACTGTGCTTGAGCTTTTTCTTGTTTCTCTTGAGAACAAAGGGTGTCTGGCCATGTACTTTGATGGAAGCAGGTTATGACTCTTCATAGTTGTTCTGATGTGGCCATATTAAAGACAAGCAAAGTTTGTGTTTCTGCCCCCTTGTCATAGGACATTGTGTCTATGATTCTTTGCACTTTTTTTTTTTTTTTTTTGTGGTGGTGCTTCTCATGCTGTCTTTTCCAGTCAAATGCAGTTTTAATTAATTGAATCTAAGGTACTGAAGAAAAGAAAACCTACTTATGATGGGTTATTTCTTTCTCAGGGCATCCCAGGCTTCCGTGGAAAAAGGGGTCCTAAAGGGAGACAGGTAAATCTTCTAACACTTGTTACAATTTCTGCTGCCCATGTAAATGCACATGTAATTCTCTCTGTAACTTTAATCAGCTGAAAAATGTTAGTTTTCTTTTTTTTCATAGATATTTTTCTATTGTTTCTAGTTAGTACTTTGCAGTAGTAAAATTCTGTGCAGGTTATAACTACTACATGTTCTGGAGAGAGAAATACTTAATGTGATGAGCCTTGTGGCTCATTATGATATCAGCTACCTGAGGGTTAAAAGATGACAAACACATAAATACATTCTGTAAAACTAGTGTTAGCACAAGGTACAGATACGATGCAAGTTTCGTAAGTCTGATTTTGGTATTGGTTTGAATGCAGATCAGCTGCTTCTAATATCTGATATTTCTGGACTATGGTAAATGAAAGCCATCCTCTACTTAACATACCTTTCTGCAGCTGAGAATAAACACAAATCTGCCAACTATACATTATCAAGGTTTAGATATTTTCTGTGGTATCTCTTCAATGCCAAGTGTTTTGTTTTCTGCTGCAACCTTATTATTTTAGGTCTTTGAAGTTATCCAGGAGTTTCCAGTTTTAACTTACTTGTGGTTTGAGATTGGAAACTGCAATAGGATTCTACAGTTGTGCACTTAGTTGTGTTCAGCAGTTCAGATGCCTTTCCTCTAGGATGTTGAACAGGCTTGTTCAGCAGTAGTAGTGTGATTACCATCGTCTGGCCCTTGATGTATGCTGTGAAAGTTGTGGAGGATTCTGTTTGTTTTGTCTTCTGTGAGGATCTAACACCAGCCAGAAAAAGGCCCTAGCCGTCAACAGAGATCCTTCTGATGTAAAAAAAGACAAGAAGACGAAAGTGTCATTAAGTTAATAGCAGCTTCAGGAAGAGAAGTCTATCAAATTGTTAAGATAAAATTAAAGTAAGAATCTGTTTTTTTAATTATTCAGCTAGCAGGACAGGGTGCTCCCATGCTTGTTGACCACATTGTAGTTTGCTTACAATCTGAATCAAAGGCTACTTTGTGCATGAGTGTTTGTCAAGAAGAGGTCTGTGCTCAGTATCTTGCAGTAGTTAGCAGTGTGTTGGACTGCTGAGTCACGTGAAGCTTTTAAGAAGAACCTGAACTGAAAGAAAAGGCTTGTGCTCAATGTGGGAAAGGAAAAGGAGGTGACAGCAGGGTACTCTGAAAACATGTTTTGCATTATAATCTCATTCTCAGTGGCAGGTTTCATGTGAGACTTCTGATTGCCAGTGTAATAGTTTGTTTCTATCAATCTGTTGGTGCTGTGTGTGCTGTGGTAAGCAGTTATTTTGCATTTACAGCAAGAGCAGTACTTTTATAAGTGCCAGGTTATGCTCTGGTAAGGATTTCTATTCATATAAATCAATTCAGAGAGGTTTCACATAGGTGACAGAGCACCAAAAGCACCTCTGCACAATGTCTGTGATTACCTTTACTCAGTAGTGATTCATCTGTAATGTCATTTCCTCAATCCCAAGGTTCATTCCAAATCCCTTATATGATCTATAAAGTATTTATTTGACTAAAGGCTACTAATATAGGGACCAAACCATGAGAGGAATCACACGGAAGCTTGAAGTACTTTGCTGGACCACAAGCTTAGAGAATGTGTGTTATTTTAACGCCAGACAACGATAGGTGTGATGACAACGTCTTTCAACACAGTGTCCTGGAGTTAACAACGCTGATGTTTTGCAGCAGGACACTGTCACTAAAGAAAATTTGGTATGGGAATTGCATAGTGCCTGAAGTCAGGCTCCTCACCTGGTGTTCTAGGATGCAACTTAGTTATTTGGACAAAACTTCTGTCAATAATAATACTTGGGGAAGAAAAACTATCTGACTGGCAGAGATCCTTCTGAAAGAAAACAGATCCCAGATATGATCTCATTTTTGAAAAGTAATATGAAAGTATAAGAAGAGTGGGTTGTACAAGGGATCATACACCAACAATTCAAAATGCTACTACTTAGCAGGTTTATTGAATAGTTATTCATATTTGTAACATCTCTGGCATATTTGAAATGGAACAAAATATTCAGTTACCAAAATCTTTATTGTGAAAATTACAGACTGAGGATTTGTTTGAATTTTAGATTAGTTTTTCACACAGTAGGCTTTAAAGAAAATATTTCATAGAAAAAGCATTGCATGCTTGTTATATGAAATTTGGCTAGCTCTGCAGTATTTTTAATACATTGTTTGTCCTGTTAGTATGATGCATAGTGTTTTTACAAACAGTTTGACCACATTTGGGGGAATGTTTTTACATAGTTTTGTTCTATATGGTAATAGTTATGAGGAGTGGTCAGTGTGGCAGGACAGACCTTGTAAATTATACCAAGAATTTATTAATCAAAGTCCATTGTAACTGTAAACCAGTTCAGGTTCTATTGTATATTAAAATTATAAATGGTTGTCCTTTGTATGCTTTATGGTAATGTTAAATTCTAATGTTGATTTAATAAAACACATTGCACAGAGTATTGTTATATTACTTACGATTTTAGACTTTTTTGACTGTTCTCCTATGTTGCATTTTCCTTGCATTTTTCTACTTACTAAAATAGTTTTGTCAGCATCAGTTAGAAGACACATGCTGTTGAGGATGAGATTATGATGACTGTGGGTAATCTGTCCTTTTCATAACTCATGCTGTGTGGGTTCCTGCTGTATATAAACCATCATCTGTGACCTGCATCTGTGATCTGGTAAAACACTCCCACTGCATCCTCCATTTCACTTTTAATGCCTTATTTATGTGTTTTAAAAACACTTGATATTTATTTGTGTTATGGCAATTCTGCCTCTTCCAACATCTACCAATTGTAGGCAGTAAAACCAAAATATTATGCTATTAAGGAAAGGGTAGTAAATTAATCTTTGTCTACATCCTATCAGCTGGCAGCTTTTAACAATATAGGCACTGTCAAATACTCGTTTTGCATATGTGAAATTTTACAGTATGTTTTCAGAGTTGTGCAACAATTTGGCCAGTAGTATACTGGTTGAGAATCAAAGAAATCTGCTTTATTAACCACTAAACCTATGAACCTCTACTGTTTAAATGATGACAGTAATAATATAAAGACCTGTAATGTTCGTTGTTACAATTATGGCTATAGATTCTCATTTGTGAGTTCCATAATCAGATCCTGAATAAAAATTTCATTGTTGTGAGGAGCATTCCTATCTTTTTCTTTCCAGGAGAATGCAGGAAAAAAACCCTCCAAACAAAATCAACCCAAAAGATGATACAGGGAGTGTTAACCGTGTCTCAGATTAATTCACAGTATCATACATGATGCTGGAAATTAAGAGCCTATTAAGTTGTTTCAACATATTCGTTTAGCAGTGTGTATGCATATATATACACACACAAAAAGTTGCCTTAACTTTTGTAGAATTTTGGTTTAAGTTATTACTAAAGCTAAATATGCCTTAAGCACTGCTTAAACTACTTTGGTTTATGATACGATTTTTCCACCTCCTTGCCACAGTTTTATATTGTCTTCCTGACTGATATCCATCTAATATTGTATGATGATGCATATCCCCCATTCCATTAAGGAAAGACACAGCTACCCTAAGTCCTGAGCTGGACAGCGATGTGAACGTCCTTCAAACAAGGTAGATCAAAAAGGCCAGACTAATTCTACCTTTGACCTATAGCAGGTTTGAACACAGTTTTAGAGAAGGGAAAGTTTAATGCCTGGAAGTACTGTTCCTGATACACAGGGAGGGGTAAAAAGGCATTCAAACATTGAAAAGACAAAGAAGAGTAGTGTCAAAATTATTGTAAGGATTGAATTTGCTCTTTTTCCCATGGAGATGGACTAGTAATGCTCTGGT
The DNA here is from genome assembly GCF_965140245.1 of Athene noctua. Taxonomy (NCBI): domain Eukaryota; kingdom Metazoa; phylum Chordata; class Aves; order Strigiformes; family Strigidae; genus Athene; species Athene noctua. Next base: position 17,033,868 of record NC_134041.1, on the reverse strand, counting down.
GCTTTGCGGCTGATTTCCTGAGGTCAATGCACCTCTCTCTCTCAGTACTCTAATACTGTGTGAGATTTTTCAGTTCCGTGAAATGTTTTTCTTCCTATGAGCACCTTAGTGTGGATTTTTTCCAGGCAGAATCCCTTTCCAGCTTGATATTTTGCAAATATATGGTAGGTTCTTCTGTGGACCTTACAATGTAATTGAAAAGGATGTTGACTTCTCTGTGGATCTGTGCTCCATCCTTTTGCCTAACTTTATACAGCGATAGGAATCATGAAAATAATGCGTGGTGGTGCTTCAAACTAAGAGGATGAGTTTGCTGTTAGCTTTGTGTGGCTCTTCCAGAGAAATAGAGATCTGCTTGGCAATAGTACACTGTTAAAAATTCATGTAAAAAAACCCCAACAACACATTCACAAACAAAAAAATAAATCCTAAACCACTTTTCCCCAGCAACTCGTGCTTCTACAGTGAACAGCATCAGGAAGAAGTAAAATAATCTGTGAAACCCTGAGAAGGAAGCAAGGAAGGTTAGAGCCACTGAAGTGGTGGATTTCCATTTCATTTTGCTTAAACAAGAAATGGAAATTCTGTTTCGAGCTTTGGTGCTTGACTTGGCCGGTCAGATTTCTTTCCTGTCCTGATTATCTAGTCTCTGAAGTCAAAACTCTGCTAAAATGAATGTTGTTTTTCCATGTCTTGTTTGAGTATTGTTTCAGTCTCTAGATGCAGACTAAGTAAGGAAAGTGTTCACATTGGTAAAGACAGTGTTGTGCCAGAAAGATGAAAAATTTTATTTCTAGTGAACATGTGTCACACTGAGACTGCAACTATTAATATTTGGGAAAGAGCAACAAGAGAACAAAAGACAGATGTTTTAGTGAATGTGGTAGGTAACAGGAAAAAAAAAATCCTAAATAGGAAAAGAGACTCCAAGCAAACAGTTCAAGTAATACTTGTTTAATATTGCTCTCAAAGCATTCAGTAATCTGATTTTGCCCTGTGCTTACATTGTGCATAGTTATATCTTTTTTTGGTTATGATTTTAGGAGACAAATACCAGTATTCATCTGAATTGTGCAGCTGAAACTTTCTGCTTCTCCCATTCCTCCATCTCTCTCCCTGAATCCACTTGCTGATGTCCTAATTTCTAATACTATAGGAATTCAGTGTTCAGACCACCCTTTGTATCTTGGATAATACTCACAGTCTCTCTTCTGCTTTAGGGTTTTCCAGGTGACTTTGGAAATAGAGGCCCCCCTGGTCCAGATGGGAATCCTGTAAGTATCAAATTGTGTGTTGATTAACGTGGTAAAATTTATGGCACTCAATATTAGCTCCCCTCCCAAATGGAAAGGAGACTTTTGCCTCAAAAGCAATGTTTTGAAGTCCACGGGAAAATTTTGGACAGTTAATTTTCCATGGAAATTGCTAGTAAAGTTCTGTTTTAAGTAGTGGTATAAAAAAGAGAAAAGAGTCAGAAAGCTGCTGAGAGAACACTGTTTCTGCTGCTGAATGTGCTGACTACCTTGAGAAACAGATACCTTGCTGTCCTCATTGTATTACTGATGAATGTTTCATCTTCAAAAATTCTTGCATTGGATATGACTTTGCATTTTTTATTTTAAACAGTTATTCCAAGATCACCTGAACAAAACTGGATTCTGCATGCATGCCAAAACCCTAGCTGATAGTTGATTTAATCCTTTGAACTGTTACCGAATACAATTATGCTAGTATGTCATTTAGTACATTATAATCAGCATGATAACAGCTTTGTCCTTGGCAGCATGTGCAGGCTAAAGTGCTCTCATGGTATGGTATTCTAACTGTGGCACAGTCACGTCACTTCACTGGCTGCTCTCAGAGGAACTTTGCTGTCTTTCTGTATTTGTAGGGAAACTCTGGCCTGCAGACTCCAAACTCAGGTTTCCTTTGATATGAGAAACCAGTGAAAGGGCTTTGGGCCAAACAAGAGGACAGCAATAAGTGCTGGGCAAAAGAGCAGCTGATTTGAATCTGCTTTTATTCTTGGATGTTTCTTTGGAAACTGCTGTCAGTTTATGTCTAAAGGGGGTTCTGATATGGACCAGAGTCAGCAACGGGGCAGAGATGGTGTCCTTTTTGATGGTGTGCCCTTTCCAGACACCCATCTTAGAAACTTGTTTTAGAAAACCTTACATGAATTTTGCTGGTGGTTTATTGACGTTTGGTGTCAGCATTTTGGAACACAAGAAAAAAAATTACTTTGCATTTCTGGTCCCTGAGGCAAAGTTCCCCTTGAGGAAATGTCAGGTGATGTTAGTATGGTACTTTTCATCTTGAAAGCCCTCGGAGGGGTTGTGGGTGTCACCAGCTGCTTTGCAAATGATGCAAAAAGGTTAGTTCTTCCTTCCCCCTCCTGGTACTCCCAAGTCTCCCTCCATTCCTGATAAAGCAGATATTGTCTTTCCACTGGATCTGCAGAACAACAGTACTTTAATAGAAACAAGCTTAGAAAGCCTGGATCTGAAATTACAGACTTGCACTTTACAGAGAAGCCTGTCTTAATGCAAGCATTTGCAAACAAGTTCCTTCTAATCTGCCAAGACAGCTGCTGATCTTACTGCCTCTCAGACAGGCAGCAACCCCTCTCCCCTCCTCCCCAAAACTCACCCTGCAGGGCTTGTTCAGGCAAAGGGCCAGAGCTGCAGCTGCAGGGGGCTGCAATGCTAATGGAATATTTACAGAGCCTGTTCGTGAGCTGGCAGTGGAGAGCGGGGGATGCCTGGGAGGCCTGTGGTGAGAGGAACTTGAAGGGAAGACATTTCTTCCCATGTGCTGACTTGACACTAAGAACATTTGTCTCCATGCCTCTCTTCTGCTTAACAGAGTAATGCCATCCCGCATTTCCACAACACCCTCTCAGTTCTCTGAGGGTGTTGGTCTGCCAAGGAGGACATTGCTAGAGCATTCAACTTCCCCTGTGGTTAGTCCGGAGGAGATTGGAGAAGGTGTTTGGGCACCGGAGGTGGAAAGAGAGCACGAGGTTTCCTCTGTGACATGCCCAGCAGCCATGCCGTGTTGGACAGCTTCAGGATGGGCTCAGGACATAAAAATTCCCCTTTACTGTGGGTGCTGATGGGCTGCTGTGAATCCTCTGTATGATATCCGTTGAGTAGCAGGTCCGAGGTTCTGGGGCAGCCTGTGCAAAGCATGCTGACCCGGAGGGCTGCAGTACCCCTATCACACAGCAAAGAGGCTTGGCAACCATTTTCCACAGTATTTGGAATTTTAGCTTCTGCTAAGTTAAAATTGAGTGCAACAGAAGCAGTAGTGCTGTTGAATTTGTTACTTCTACATAAAGTGTGAGTACTGTAGTTTGTATCGAGAATTTTTCATAGAGTGTAGCCTTTAATATGCACAGATCTTTCTATGAACTGAGCCAGTGTTCTTATTTATCTTTCAAAGACATCTTAATAAATTCTCATGGTGTTTTTTTTCCACCCCCAAAAAATCATTTTTTCTTCATCCCACTTTAAATATCATGATAACAAATTTCATATTCCTTGGTAATGCAGGAATGATTTCATGGTGCAAATATCTTGAGATCTAATTCCACACAGGGATTTTAATAAGCCCTATACAGTGATAAACTTGGAATTCTTCAGGAACTCTTTATAAAAATCCCAACTGACTTGCTTTGCAGATCACTTTTGTTTATTTTTATCACTGGGAATTTTTTAAAATGGTAAAATTCAGATATTCTAAAATTCACTTTCTTTGAAGGGAATTGTTGGTGGTGTTGGTCCTCCTGGATTTCCAGGACTAAGAGTGAGTACACTTTTATTACTTTGATATGATTTCATTAGAATATGTCTTGTATGTTTGTGAAATAATAAAAACATATATAAGAATCCCAGGGATTTTAAACAGATTTTGTTTTAGTTAGCCATCATTTTACTTAAAATCACTTTACAAAACTGCTGTCATATTGCTGGTATGGAGTACTTCTATACTTTGTTTGGATTTGTATGCTTATTTCTGATCTGGTATATCCAGGATTTTTTTTAATTTATTATTATTATCAAGTTTGCTAGTTTATACCCCTAAAGCCAGTATTAGTTTTTGAAAAAGTACAATACTTTCAAACATCTTAACATCCAGAGCCCTCATTCATTCCTGTATATGGCTACCAAGTTTTAAACAGAATTATTATATCTTGTATACAGTATCATATTCAAATCTTATTATGTTTATATAATAAGGTTGTAATGCTCATTATGGAGTTGCAAACTGTAGCTGTATATATACAGTTGTGCCAGAGAGGCTCCGTGACATGAATGAGTCCTAGGAGGTGGGAAAGACTGATACATTCATACTGTGTAGTCTTACTCCCTTATTTTAAGTAATTCATGTGTTTACTGATAGAGGATCTGGATTTGATTATTAATGTTGGCTCGATCAAGGTTGGCTCTCCAGCCATGTTCATGGTTCATAACGTGGGAGAAAATAGTGTATTTGCACTTGAATTGAAAGCCATGATTGTCTCCAGCGACTTTTTTTTTTTTTCTTCAATATCTGGATATCTGAAACATTCTTAATAAGTTTATTAGTTTACACCGATGGCCATCTAACTTTTCCTTAGAAGTATGACAGTTGAGTTCCAGTATTATTATCTCTTTAATGATATGTTTATAACAAAAAATATTTTTGTAAGTTGTCCTTTGCTTCCTGATTGGGATTGTTATGGCATTGCTATAGTGAAGACACAGAAGTTTGATCAAGGAACCTCTGTGGCTTCCAGCCTTCATCGTGAAACATGACTCATTGTATTCTTGTCAGTTGACTTATTTGAGCCAACTGAAGCGTTCATGGGACTAGAGGTTGCACTAGAGAATTTACTTTGAATTATAGTTTGCTTTTCTTTCTTAAATGTCTGTCTTTGGAATTTTATCTCAAGGACTTGGATAATTGTAGAAACATATCTGAGGTTTTTAAAAAAAGCTTACTATATATCACCTCTAAAAAGTTACTGATTATTTTGACTATAACTTAGTCAGCAGTTTAGCCCTTCTTAGAATTCATGAGCATAAATGTTTCAGTTCTCAAAGCTCCCTTTGCTGTGCTGCTGAGTTGCAGCCACTTACACAAAGAGATTGTCAATAATTTATTTTGAAATATAGAAATTATTTTCAATCACTTGTCCAAAGCCTTTGCCACTTGTACATTGCCCAAATATAACCATAATGAGAACTATTTCTTTAAAAATTAATTTGATGGCGTATTTAGATTTTGTCAGCATGAAATCAATAATTGTTTTGCCTGTGAACTCCATTTGAGTGGCCTGCCATCTCTCCTTTATATGGGGCATTTTGCACAGCTCCAGCTGTGTAAAAGAGCATTGATTATGTGCTCTACATAATTTGTATTCAAAGACAGAAAGTAAAGCATAGAAACGATATTTCTTTCTTCATTATGTACAATTATTAAGCTAATTCTTTGTGTGTACAATTTTTAATTTTGAAATGTGACAATTTGGAACAGGACTTTTACAGGGAACGTGCTGATATATATGTTTTGTTGGAATTAGAGTTTGACCCTCCAGAACTGTTGGAAACTTTACGTCATCTGCCACAGCTCCATTTTACTACAAGCAATTAGGGGTCTTTTATGGAGCAGAGAGCTCCTTTGATCCCTACATTTGTGTGTTTGTAGCAAAGATGTATGTATATATGCTGAAAAGCAATGACATTTTTGGAGGTAGAAATAATTTTGCAAATGAGCTTCTGGTCTTAATAGAGTTTAGTGCTTGGAATGACAAGTGTGTGAAGAAAAATACGTATGGACAAGTGCTTATGATGTAGAAGTGAGGCTTCATAGAGGATTTGTACATCCTTCCGACAGCTTAATAGATCTTACAGTTATATTAGGGTGTTTTTAAAGGTATTTTATTTTGTTTAGCTAAGACACTTTAGCATTGCTGCTCAGGGGCAATTAACTCTCTGTGGTTGATAAGACATTACTACTACAGTAGGATTTTGCAGTTGAGGAAAATGACCCAGTGACATTTCGTCCAGATTTCTGAACACCCTTTGGAAACTTCCAAAGCATCAGCTGATCTAGTTGAGATTTTGAAATAAAGTCAGAACATGGCTAGAGAGGACTTCAGTATCTAGTGGCATGAGTCTTCTGTGGACACTAAGACAGTGTGTAGGCATCACCAGTAAAATTAATTTTTAGGCATTCCTCTTGTGTCTCTGCATTACATCATATTAGTTACACTGATTCATAATTTCCCAATTAGTAAGATAATTGGAAGACCTATGCTTTGTTCCAGAGTTTCTTTAGAAGCTACTATTGTGCTCTTTAAACTGTAGCAGAATTTCACCAAGACCCCAGGAGAATTTTAGGTTACCCTGGCATACCCAAGTACAGCTTGTATGGGGCAGCCCTGTTCCTTGACCACACCTGCTCTCCATATGGGTTTGTGCACCCTGGCCTCTGTTTTCACATGGCCCCTATTCATGCAGATTCTAGTGGTCATCCAAAACCGAGTAAAGAACCTCAATGTTTATTCTAAAAAGCTTAATTCAGTTATAACACATTATACTATTACAAGATGCAATACTGAATATGAGATTAAACATATTATTCTGGCAAAACCCAACAGCATTAATTCAAGTAGCTTGTCCAGCCCAGCTGTATGCAGGGTCAAGCGCTAATCGTATTTTTGTGTTTCTTCATGAGAAGAATGGCAAAGTGAGCAGCATCAGCAAGCTGAGTCCAAGAATTCCTTCCTTCCATGACTTTTTCAATATACAAAGCTGTTGCCAAGTTCAGAGTTTTGGCTGGTTGAACAGTCAGTCTCTCAAGATTTGCAAGGCCATGAGCATTAATAAGATGAAGACTTTTAGAAAATGTAAGACTACAGTTATCAGAGCTAGCTTTTTGGTTTTACTTTTTTTTTTCTTTAAAATGAAAACCCTAATACTGGAAAGTACTAGTTTTCCTTTTCTGGTCTCTTGCCTTTTTGACAGGTAGAAGCAATTTTGGTTTAGTTTCGTTTGTCACATAGAAATGGTGGAAAAGGTATGCCTTATGTAGGTGAAGTAATTTTTGTTTTCTATCTATCAGCAAGTTTTAACCAAACTGATAAGCATGTACTAACATATAGCAAGGCTGTTGCACGTGGACAACAATTTAAAAAGTTGACTGACTTACTAATTCACACTTTTCTTATCAGTGAGATAATTTTTCAGTTTTATTTTTGTGTAGTTGCAGTTCTTTGCTGTTAATTAGGTCAACCAATATCTCTGGAGACTGTGACAGGAGTTTCGTCAACCTGAATTTTGTAAAGCTGTTTTGGAACTTCTTCCCATTGTTTTTGTAAGCTAAGTTTACCAGCTCAGTATCCCTCTGGGATTTTTCAGTCAATGCTGTTGTTACCATGAGTATGCATTTGAACGTACAGTGTCATTAATATAGAAATGCCTTGCTGAACTAGAATATATAGCACGAGTCAGAGACAGCAATGTAAGCAATTTATCTTGGCATCAGCTAACATGACAGAATATATCATTTAAGTAGTCATGGAAAGATAAAGCAATGTAGAGTGGCAGTTTTCCTGGGAGCTTTACCAGACACCATTGAGACACTAAGTCATCAGTCTTCCTTTTTCTTCAGTGAGCCATGAGTCTGATGGCTGCAGAAGTTTTTGCGAGCATTGCTGAAAGAGTCTCCAGAGAATAATGAATGTGTGCTGAACTGGAAATCAGTAGATGTCAGTGTCATCTTTTCCATATCACTTTCAGCAAGCGCCAGAAGGTTTCTCTATTCATATTTGTTGCTGAATTCTTGCATAGCCACAGAGGTATAACACTGCCTGGTTCTTTTTTCCAGAGTTAGAATAGGCAGAAAGTAGATAGACTTTTCCCTCTGTGATATAGTTTCAGCTGTTGCTAAATCATTTCTTATGTTTAGCTTACCATCTTTCATTGATATTAGTGCTGTTGCTGTGTTGATCTTTTCAGGTTCTTGATCTTGTAAAATTTCTGGTATACTTTTCTTTTTCAAGCCATAAAACTGTCCATATAAATCCCAGAAAGGATAGAGGTAGTAAGGGCTTTGAAAGTACATGAGAACAGAAGAAGTTAGCATGCCCATCAGAACTTAGGTTAAGTTTGCACACTTGGTATTTTTGAAGTATCTCATTTCTTTTTCTTAACTTGTAGAAGTCACTGAGAGATGGAGAATCCTAGTAAAACTCACTTTTTATGGCACTACTCATGGTAGAATAATTTCTTTAAGCCAAATTCAATGCTTATGGAGTAGTGATCTCATGTAATCCTGAGGACAGAGAGGATAGACACCGAATATGCAGCTGCAGTACAAAGTAAAGCTTCCTTATTCTGCATTGCCTAATGCACTGCTAGCTTCTCCTGAATACATAATCTAAAGGAAAAGAAGGAGGTTTGGTTTCTTGTGTTTCTGCTGATGTGCCTGTGAACTGTAAAGGTGGAGAGCTTATAATATGGATACGTTTCCACCAAGAAATTAGCCTAAAAAAGATTTTGGTTTCTCTCTGTGGTGCAGAAAATGCTACATTCTGTTACCAGTCTTTAAGTTACTCCATTTCATCAAAAGGTCACTGCAGTCACCTTTCTTGCTGTTTCGTAGGGAGGCATTGGGCCAGCGGGACCAAGTGGACCATCAGGAATTCCAGGGCCCATGGTATGGTGCTAAACGATCCCACAGCCTGATGCCTATGCTGCTATCCAAATTATAGATGATTTATATTATCTATATAATATCTATATATTATATAATAATAGAGCATTGGATTTTTGTTTTCTTCATTTTAATAGGGTCTGCCAGGGAGTGTGGGACAGCCTGGAATGAAAGGTGATAAGGTGATTTAAATATTTCCATTATCTTAGCGATATATAGCTCTTTCAGACTCCTTTCATTAAATCTTGAGCAAAATAATGTGCTTGACAAAGCCTTCCATTTTTCCTTTTGATTTATTTTCTCTTCTGACTTATTTTCTAAAATTACTTCAGTCTCACAGTCTGGTACTTCAGACAAACTTACTTCTGGACAGAGCACTTACTACTGGGCATAACAATATCCAGAGCTGTGTCTATAAGGATTCCTGGAGGGGATGCTTCACTGCAACATCTTGCATTGTCATTCAAAGATCTGTGTTAATTTTAAATACTAAATTGAATTAATCTTTCTCATTCTCTAATTCTGATAATTACCCCATTTTAAGCCATATACATATGTCTGTATAAAATAATATGTTGTTTAGGGTGAACATGGCCTTGCAGGAGAGCCGGGAGACCAGGGGTACCCAGGAGACAAGGTAATTTATAATTGAATTGTTTTACAAAATTGTGCAAATTTCAGCAACTTTGTCAGACTTCTGAGTCTCTTAAAATGCAACAAGTTGACTGCATAAAAATAGAATGCAGTACTAAAAGTTATTGGATACCATGAATGAACATATTTTTAAGAAATGCTGTGCTAATTAAAACAGTTATAGAAAGTAGTGAACAGAAGACAGCTAATGGGCATGGGCAGAATTCAGGCTGCTGTATGTTCAGAGATGCATCAAACAAGAAAAGAATTATGTTATGATCTAAAACCTGCTAATAAACTGTTGTAAAAGATAATTTTCCCTCCCCAGGCTGCTTCATCTGCAGCTCACCTGGGCCAACTGTGGTTAGCAGCAGCACATGGTCTGGCATGCTCCTTCATATCATGAAACGGAGATGAATGAGTATCTTCTTTCCTATTTGGCTAGTACATCAGAAGTCACCAAAATAGCACATCCTGTGAGAACTCTTTTGATGAAAGTTGAATGTTAGAAGACATTTCTCATCCCACGGAATTATTTCAAAGTCTATTTCAGGTGGCAAAGTGTCGCAATCTATCGCTTCTAACATATCACAACAATACAAGTTCATATGTATTTAATAGCTTTCTTTTTTTCAGGGTGCTCTTGGTTTACCAGGACCCCCAGGGATCAGAGGAAAGCCAGGACCCCCAGTACGTTTACACATCTATTTTTGCTTTCAACACATCATTGTATGTTGCTATATTTGATACTTCTTTGTATCTTATGTTCACAGTGCATGTAATCCTCTAGAAGCTACCTAATTCAAAATACACAAAGAATAAGGTCTAAGCTGCATTTATTTCTAGTGACTGGTTAGTGAGTGAGTCAGATCCTAATGTGTGAGATTTTATTACAGAGATCAATATATGTGTCAGATTTTAATACAGGAGTGCTTAGGGTATTAGATATTTTGCGGGGGAACAGACATGTTGGTAATGTTTGAAACAGTTCCACGGAGAGCTTTGGGAGCTGTCAAGATGACCATTTGTGCTAGCTGGATTTGGAGAGAGTGTAGGAAATCTCATAAATAATGGCCAGTCATATCTCATAGGGATGGGAGTAGTCATGAATTCCAGTATTTACATTTTTAGCAACTTGAAAGGCATCTGCAGTGCTGCCGCTTCTGCTGAGTTTGTAAATGTGGCAGAAAAGGCATTGCACAGGGTTGCCTGACTGTTTCCTCACCTGTTTTTAGCACCACTATCTGCCTCTTTTCAGTGTATAATTGAAAGCTGCCAATACTTACGTTGGTAAAGGACTAATCACTCCAGTCTCAGTTTTCTTATGTGCAATCAAGTCACTATCTGATAAACCTGCTTAGACCTCATCAATGTCACAGGACATTAAGCTCAATAAAAAATATTTTCTTTGTCCCAGAGAATTTATAATATAAACACTAATCCTGCAAAGAACTTACACAAATTTGCTCAAATCTAGGTGGGAAAACTCAGCCTTTTTTTATTTAAAGATATAAGCACTTTAGTTTAAAGATAAGCATGTGAATTAGCCCTTTTCTGAACATCTGTAGATTTTAATCACAAACTAGAAGTGACCAGTTTCTTGACTTATGTTAAATTAAGATGTGAGACCTCAGTCCTGCAAGTAATGTGATTTTTAACTTTGTAGAATACATTTACAATAAAATAATTTATGTTAAAAATTAAAAACTTTCAAAAATTAAAAATTTCCAGGTCAGGCTTTAATTTTGCTCAAGGAACACCTAGTTATGGTAGAGGAGCAGCAGCAACCTTCTAAAAGTGTGGAAGAACAGATGTAATTTAGAGAAATATTTTGGTCAGTTTTTAGGTGTGTTAGTATTTGTATGTAATGGAGTCACTGTAACATGTGGATAGGACCTAAATTTCCTATTCTTAATCGCAAAACTGCCATTTCTTTGGCAATTATTGGATGCTTAAACTATATAGATATGTAAACCAATATCCATAACAGTTACTTCCCGGACTTTTAAATAATATATAGTCTTTATTGTGAAACCATCTGTATATTTCAAGGCTTTTTTAATACAGCTATTTGGACCATCCCAAAGCTCCCAATTTTATTTCTCTAAAGCTAATTAGCATTTTTTATTGTGAGTTCAGAGAGAGATGAAGAACTAGTCATAACTGAATCGAAAGAGAGAGGCGGTTATAGCATTTCCTACTTAGTGGAAAAGTAATCTCAGCACTTTTGTTGGCTTTCTTTTTGATAAATGTTTTTTAAATCTTCATAACAATCTGTTGTAAAAAAAATAAATTGTCATCAAAAATCTAACTGTTCTGATTTTTTTAAGGGGAAAATTGGAGATCCTGGATCCCATGGACCATTGGGTCCTCCAGGACCTGAGGTAAGAAATTGCTTGATAGAGGTAATTTGCAAAAATCAGAGGTTTGGTTGTTTTTTTTTCCACAAGAGATCGTTGTCTTAGTTGAATTAGAAAATACTTTTTATTCAGTTACATCATTCTCTTCCATAAATTAAAAAATATTGTAGCTCATAATTTTAATACAAAATATTAATACACAGGATCTTTGAATACAAAGTAGTTACTCATTTGACTGTGATTAGGATTTGGTTTCTTCTGAATCCAGGTGTTATGAATTACACCTTGAATGAGGCTCATGTCATTTCTTAGGCACACTTTCATTCATGAATTCTACAGCAGGTTTACAAATGGGATTTTCCAAGCCTGGCTGCATATTTATCTCATACAAAATAGCTTTATGTGCCAGGAATGCAAAGAATAAACACCAGTTACATAGGAAGTATTGCCAATCACTTGAATCTATCAGTGCAGTTGCCCAAGAATTGTGTAGTACTATGGAAGTCTACACAGAAACTAAGTCAGTCTCTGAATTGTTCCATTTTGATGGTTTTTGGCATTTATACCATGGACTATAGGAAAAATTGCTGTGGACTGTACAGGAAATACATACAAAGACATGTATATTTGCTAGATAGATGAAAGTGAAAAATTGAGATTTTTTTCCTTTTAATTAGCCTCCTCCAATGGATGTTTCTTGGTTGTTTTTTATTTTAAAGTATGTCCTGAAGACATGTATTAGAAATGATGGTTGTTCTGGCCTTATAAGTTACAATAACTCTGGGAGCATGTCTTCTTGAACCAAGGATCTATATTCCTACCTTTTTAAGAGGGAGCCCAATGCCTCTGATCCTCAAAGAACAAATTATTGCATTTTATTATTTTGTTCTTAGAGCTCCTCTAAATCATAAAGAATGCACTTTCTTATTGGAGATGAGCCTCACTGAGTGAAAACTCACTGGGAAATGTATTGTAGCAACACAAGATGGTCTTTTCCAAATAAGCCAATGTGTTTTAGTCAGTGGGGAAAGAGTATTTTCATGTCCTTCAGATAGAATGAAAAAGACACAAAGCCTGTGCCTGCTACCTGCAGCTGCCCCCCTCTGAGGCTGAGGACTTTAGATTTTGTGAGCCTCTTCACTGTTAGCAGAAAAGATCCTTGCATCATCTCTTCTCATTTTGTAGCTTCCAGCAAGGGAGACTTGTGGCAGGTTAACAGTGAATTGTTGGTCTTGAAGCCTGTGTCCTGGTGATCCTGATGCCTACTGTGGTAGTCCTTCATAGTTACTTACCCTGTCCAAGGAATGCTATTCCTTTGGGCCTGAGGAGAAATTCAGTCATGGCTAGTACCCTCAGGGCAGATATGGATGGGAAAACATCCTGTCTAAAAAGCTCAGCATTTCCTTTTGCTCAGGGGTGCGGAATTACTTCAGCCAATACAAGGCAGATAAAGTGCTTTATGTTAGATAATTAAAGGTTGAGTGTCAAGGTATTTTAATTTGAACAATTGTCTGTAAAATGTCAGGTTTAAAAATACAAAGCAGCGTTTCTCTTAACTTTAGTCACGCAAGACAAATCGAAATAAAGTAAAAGAAGTTTTGCCTTCTTTTACTTCATAAAAACATGGTCACCATAGGGCAAAAATAACAGAAATAGAAGGGAGGTAGGACAGCAGTATACCAGGATCTTGAATAAGTGGGAAATCCTAGAAGTTTTGTAATAAAAGGAATTTTTAAAAATAGCTTAGAACTGAAGATTGTATCTTACTCTCCCCATTACTTTGTCTTATAAAAATAAGTTAGTTGTTGTTCCCAGAAGGTATTTAAACACAACTGGATATATGAAGTAATAGCAATTAGTGCAGATTTCCCAAGAAAAGCCTGCTGTCATATATCTAATCATGTATCTTCTTCTAAAAAACAGCTAGCAGGTGAGACAGGGCTGCTTTCTCTGTTCCTATTTCATTATCTGAATGATCCGACTTCCAGAGGCCCCATGTAGAAAACAGACACTACATCCTATACGACATGTTCTCCTTGATGTTTCAGGAAACAGCAAAATGGGATGACTTAGAATCGTACAGGGGGAGTACTGTGAATTTGGTATGGACATGACAATCCATATCATATACATTTTAGGAAAGATTATATATATATATATATAAAGGATATGTTGGGATTTTCTGGCATTTCTCTGAGCAGGAGGAACAAGGCTGTGTCTGCCCACTGTCAGAATCTGTCAGATCCTACTTCAAACTGTCCCTCCCCTTTTGTCCAACACTAAACCAGTGGGATTTATAAATGTGCCCTGCCCCATGTTCAAGCTTGTTTTGGGTACGCGTGAAATAAGAAAATGGGGATCCTTTGGTCTCTTCAGTTACACACTTGAGTATGTATTTCATTTCCAGTATAAAGAATAAGCAGCCGTATCCCTAATTTTTTTCCTGTATAAACTGCTGTAAATCAGGCACTATAGCAGCTGACATCTACGGTTATCTCTGCACACAACAGTGGGAGAAGGCCTGGCAGGCTTCATTCATCCTCCTGGGTTTTCGGATTTTTATATGCAGGTCAGCAGTGAATTTCTTCCTAAATCTTTCCTGGGCAGTTGTGCAGCCTAGGTACACCAGATCAGAGTTGAAATAAGCTGCCCACTCATGACCAGGGTCCATTTGAGAACTGCAGTGGTGATGGGCAGGAGTGAGTAGAAGGAGGGACAGAGGTCTTGTGCTCGCTCTCTGGCAGCCGTATGATGGTTGGCTGCCAAGTGCATTTTTTTCTGTTCCGAAGTCTTGCAGCTTCAAGCCAAATTCTCTTCTGGGTATGTTGCCACAGAGCCAGGGACTGTTGCGCGCCTGAATGCGTGCTGCTCACAAAGCACTGGATGTCTTTAGTGAGCACTTTATGGAGCGTGTTCTTCATCAGTTTACACATTTTCCTGCTTTGTCAAGCATCTAAAAATGAACAGCAAAATTTTCAACTTTCTAGAGAGCTTTATTTTATTGGTATGGCAATTGGAAAGTGCTGGGTCTGACTGTTTTAACCCACAAAGCCTGTGTTTACTGTGTATGATAAAGTATGTAATGCTTATTGTTAATGTGAATTATATTAGACAAGGTTTTAACAGGCTTCCACATCTATTCAGAATATTTTATAGTTAAATTTTGCTCTCCAAATCACATTTAATTATCCCCCATGAATGAGGGGGATAGTTTCCTTCAGATGTGCTCTGAGTATTATAAATAGGTTTTGTCTGGAGCAAAGGGAGCATTAGTCATTATCTTAAATAGAACTTTTTTAATCTGTGCAGTATTCTGATCTGAAATCGTTAGCTTATTCTTTCAGGAAGGTACTCATGGGATTCAGCTGGTATGTTTGGTGTTCAAGGCAATAGCATTACAAAGGAAAAGGATACATTCAAATAATAATAAACAGTCAAAAAGGCATGTATTTAGTAATTGAATCACTGGCTGCTTTTTGTTAATTTTTTTTAAAAAAGTTTATTTTTTATACATGTTTTATCTTATCACATAATGTTTTGAGGTTGTGCAGACAATGCTATGAGTGCAGTGATAACCTAGCCTTGGTTTTCAATATTATATCAAATAACTTGCACGCAAATGACTTGACACAAATATAGAAATAAAGACAACTTTATAGCTGAATTAACTGCATGTTCTGGCATACATCTGAAGAACTGTTTTTGTAGAATTGCTCATACTTTCTGCTTGTCTTTCCACAGAATCTTTAACTGGTGCTTTCATAAATTAATTTGACATAAGTACATCTTTCTGATCTTTTTTCAATAAATGTATTCATTTTGCAGAAATATTCTATTTGCCTTGACTTTTTAATAATGTTGAACAATGCTCTTTCATGTGACCCTCCTGTGTTGTTTATATTTACTTCAGAGTGATTACAGTAGCTCAGTGTGTGCCTGTTTCGGTGCTAGTCTGTTTTGCAGACCTTCATAGGTACTTTACATAGCATTTGTTATCTAGGAGATTTTCTTTTTTCAGGCAGAGCTGTGGTGAGACTTCACTAGAAAAAAAGGGACATGCAGAAAAACAAAATTTGATTTGTGTTGCTTTACTAGGGCATTATTTAACTCCTAACATTCTGAATCTGCCTAGAATAAGACATGGTAATATTTAAATGTTTTTTTTAATTTTATTTTAAACACCTGCACTGCTTTGGCTCTTGGGTTTTGGTGCTGATCTTAGAAGAAGCAGTAGTCTTGCAAATAGATTTGAAATTTCTGCCTTATTTTTTCAGTCTGGCCTGAGTCTAGTTGTGGTCTGATCTCTATGGGCACACAGCTGTTAGCAACATAGAAGCAATGTACAATGAAATAATTCTCCTGCAAGAGAACAGAGTTCCTCTTGCACAAGGATTATTTCACTGACTATTAGTAACTAGTCTTTTTTCTAAGGTTTAAAGTTAGGAATACTTTGATTTTTGAAATGCACAGAGTTCTTTCTGATGACTTTCCTCTGTACTCAGGCTTTGCCTAACCCTACTGTCACATATTATTAGAAACATGCCTGAAAGAAGACCCATTCCTCAGGATTTTGTCATTTAACTGTTATTGAAGGACTTTCAACACAAAACCAAGCCAGCATATTTTAAAATAAATACATAATCTGGTATTTTTGTTCCTTATTAAATGCTCACGTTTGCTTGTTTTCACGTTAAGTCAGAATAAAATTTTAAAAATACACTGCTCTGCTTAGCATTGTTATATGTATTGGAAAGTTCCACAAAAGTAGCTGTTGATGTTGAATGACTGGCTTGATTTCTGAGTCTTGTGAAAGTAGTTGATCAGGTGGCTTAAGGCCTTCCTGGGCCGTGATTACCCAAGAGACCACTTTTTCTATGGTGCACCTTGTGGTTGACTACTGAAAGTCTTCAGGGCAGACAGAGAGACTGTTAAACAGAGTTCAACGGGAAGTATAACTCTAACCAAACTGTGCCAAGCTCCCTCTGGAAATCCTGCCTGATCCTCAGAGTGGGCCTGCACTGAAGTTCTTACCAAAACTTTTAATTTTTCACATTACAGATTTACACAATGCTTCAAGACTTAGTCCTTAATATGTTGATTGGTGGCTGGTGCTGCTGTACTGGTCAGTCGGGTGCATCACCAGCCACTCTCTTGGCCATCAAACAGCCAAGCAGGTCTGTGAAGGACATGTTTTGAAGGGTTGGTGTAGGGCCTTGCTCATGCTGTGAAATAGACTAGACTAGATACTACTTTATGTAAATACAATTATTCTAATGTATGTCGCATATAATATATAGATGCACTAGATAGCTTTAAAGGATGATGCATCACATTTGGAAGAATGGTGACTAAGTCACAAGAAAATCAATCACTAGTTTTTCAGTGAGCATGGCTGAACAGATCTACCATGTGTAATTAGATAAAAGCACAAAGCAACATCAGCATAATTTCAGCATCATTTTACTGACATCTTAGCAACAGTAAATTGCAAAGTTTTCCTGTATTGCATGCTGTAATCCATGATTGTCCTTTTTTCTGTTCTCTGACAATTGCAATTATATAGTTGTAATTTGTGCTGTTTAGATTTCTTCCTTCACCCTTTCCAAAATCAGAATTGAAGGTTTGTAGGGGGAAAAAAAAAAAAAAAAAAAAATCGAAGTTCTGTCTCTGCCCTTTAAAAATGCTGGCATTTTGGCTAGATTGGCATACACAGAAGAGAGCTCATTTCAAAACTTTTTTTCTTGCTATTTTCCTCTTTGTATTTAGCACATTATTGACACTGTCGTGCAGTTGTACAAATGGCAAAGAGCAAAATCCTCTAATTGTGTGAATACCGACATTTCTAAAGTTATGTAGAGAAGAAAGTAAATTTTTTAAATTGAATTCTATCTCTGCATAGTGAGTGTGTCCTTTCAGAAGAATAATAAACGTTTCTTACTTGAGAATTAAAAAATCACAACTCACTTTCTCAGTTTAGAGAGATTTTAGCTTTATTCAGAAATCTTCCTTTTGTAATTTGATAATAATTAGTAATACAGCTCTGTAAAGTATCTTGTTGAAGTTCAGTAGCCACATCCAGTCAGTATTGCTTCTGAAAATTCATTCTAAACTCTCATTCGAATGAAACACAGCATGTGATTGAAGAAAATACTGTTGGAGCAGGGAAACTTGGCAACTGAAGGGACTGTTACAGTCCCTGGAGAGGTTTTCACTCTGTGATACCCTTCCACCAGTGCTCATGTCCCGATCCCACTGAGGGCTGCTGAGGAGCCAGAGGGCACGAGGGTCGGTGACTAACAGCAGTGCTGGCAAGTGTCATGTGGAAACAGCTTGGAGTGAGTGGGATACTGCAAATGTAAGAGAATTCCTAGTGGAAATGGAGTGTAATTTCCAAGCATTCCTGATATTCTGCTTCCATGTTAGCAGCCACACAAGAAAACAAACAAAAGAAAAGAAACAGCTTTTGCAAATCACTCTGAAGCACTGACTTCAGTACAAAAAGACATGTCCTGACATAGTAACAGTCTGATTAAATGCATCCCTGCATTTTTTGTTAATTAAAGATCATATAGGTAAATGAGAGTGACAAATATATTTCTTTTTGTACTGAATATATTTAAATATAAAATTAACGCTTTCACAGCAAGACTGAAGTGCATTTGTATTGAGATAGCTGGCACTTCAGGTTTTTCTGACACCACCTCTAGTTTGGTTAAGCAGAATTAATTCTGAAGTGCCTTGCTGGCAAAAGGCCACATCTGCGGCAAGATTTTGAAAATAATTTGTGACCTACCAGCTGCCAGGCTTCTGCCTGATGGGAAGATAAGAATCTACACTTTTCATTTCCTTAGTAGGAGTCATATTATTGACTGCTGTTTTGTTCCGAATAGCCTCTGCTGAAAATTACGTTGCATCTGGAAACTATACATTGACCTCCTGGCCTTTTAATTACTGCAGAATAATAAATTTTTAATCTGGAGTAGCTTCACAGGGAGCTGGCTGCTGAGTAACTTGTGGCAAGTTCAGATATAGGTAGAAATATATACCACTTCACTAGTCAGAATCTGAATGGCAAACGCCATTGCTGAGGTGTTTTAAGAACTCCTTTCTTGTTCGTACCTTTTCTGAAATTGTCTTAAGTAGCTATCTGTGTCCTGGATTATTAACATGAGAACATCTTGGAAGTAGTGTTCTAATACTGCCATAGCATGTGCACTTTCTCTGTGGTAGTGTTTGAGAAGAGACTAAATCCAGCTTTACAGTAAAGACAAAAATTGAATATTTTAAACTTCTAAATGCATTGCTAGTGTTGATGCTGTCAGGCCAGTAGCCCTTTTGCATCCGAAGACTTTGCCCGACATGGATGTGTTTCCAAATATCATGGTGGTTCTAACTGTGGTATTGCTTGTCAATACTTATATCTCATAGTTTTTACTGAATTCCTTCTAGAAGTATTTACACAAATAAAGTAGACATATTCCCTTATAAAAGGATAAAAATCTTTCTAAATAGACATTTTTCTTGACAGATTGTTTTCTGGAATGTTTATTGCCATGAGGGAAATTGTCTCTGTGTCAGCATTTAGCACTTGTTCACACATTAGAAAGTTAAAGATTTACAGATGTACAAAACAACCCACACCTTGGTAATTATTTAATATCTGTAAATAAGCAAATTTAAAATTAAGAAAGGATGAGTTAGCAACTTCCAAAGAATGGACATAACTCCTCAGTGTATTTCGGTAGATAAGTGTGGTCAGCATATTTGAAAAATCCTCTTATGAATTGTATGGAAATCTAGGCTGATGTGAGTACTTTAGGTATCAGCCTGGGTGCCTTGGTCACATGTGACTAATATCCTATGTGCCACCTAGAGGCAAGCTGGAGTTGCTGCACAGCTCTTCTAGCTGCTTTATGGCAAAAAGAAATTACCACCGTGTTTAGTGAAATGCTGTGCGTGAGGATTGTTCTACTTATTGTGAAAACTCAGATCAGTTCTTTTTTACTCTTTAGTGGTTTGCTGTAGTACTCTTTAGCATTCAAGTGCTAAAGCCGATTTTTTTTAAAAGAAACCATTAACTCATATTTTTTCACATTTTTTTATTTAGTATATAAACACACCTAAAAATATTTGCATCCCATATAAGTCTGTACTTATAAGTGTCTCTGCAACCTGTTAAGAACAGGTTATAGAAAGCAAACAGGGAAAAGCTCTACAAGTAAGAACAGTGATGCCCTAAGTACTTTTTAAGTTTTATTTTAATGTGATAGTTGAGGATAAAATAATATTTTCTTTTAAACTGCTTGGTTTAGTATAATTTTTCTTTACCTTCCTGGCAATTTTTTGGTGAATAATGTTAGCTAATTATGAATAATCATTAGAAATGGTTATTACCTGTATTTGAAGTTCAGCTGTCCTGGAAGAACAGAGTACGGTTGACTATTATCCACCTAGTGAGGCAAATTTTTAATACCTATTTCTGGCTTAGAGAACCTAAAAATTGTCTCTTGAAGCTTTAATGATTACATGTATTAGCCTGCATTAGTATGGAAGGGTGCCAGAGAGAATTTCATGCTGGAAGGTCTTTGAGATGTTCTTTAAATTGTTCTGAACGTGTGCGATGCTTTCATTTCCGTTATTGGAAAAGTGTGCCTGCAAAGAGTGATCTTTATAATTTTTAATCTGCAATGATTTTCTGTTAAGGAAGAAGGAAACTAATTTTTATTAGTGTTAGGCGATGGATGTGCACAGATGTATTAATAAATATTTTACTCGGAGGAAGAATTTTCAGTGGCAGACTTCCTATTTTCATATAGGCAAGATTTAATGAATTTAAAAGTTTATAAAATCAAATACTATCTTGGCAGGTGACTGAGTGAGCCCTGTGCTAACTAGAGAGTCAATTACCAGTGCTTTATTTTATCCTACAAAGAGAGCATTTCTTCACTGGATGTTTATGAAATTTGACTCACTACTGTATTGCATAAGAGTTAGCTGCATCATGTTTGTTTCCTTAAAATACACTCTTCCCTTATAAAGCGATCTAGTTGTAGCACTGGATTCCTCTGACATAGAGGCATCCTCATGGTTTCCCACTCAGTGCCTATTGGCCAGATGGTTTGGGGTGACAATTTTAGTTGATTCATTTCCTTTCCGTATTCATTTTTTCTTTACCAACAGCCGGACCTATACCACACACTGTTTCACAGAGGCTTATTCTGAATAATGCTACATGCTGGTGACCTTAAGTTACTGCCAGCCAGACCTGTATTAGCACCTGCTGATTTGGAGGCAAAAGGCTTTTCTACCCATTTCTTAATCTTGCAGTGACCTCATCCTTAAAGTGTGGCCAAAGATTAAAGTGCTTCAACTGCTGTCTAAGATTTTTTTTTTTTTTTAATGTGCTTCAAGACCAATCCAATGGTTTAATTTCAAACTTTGCTTAGTGGATAAAAACTCTTGTGCTAAAAGAAGTGAAAACCATACTGACATCTGCTAAATTGAGTTTAATGAATGGTGCCTAAAATCTGTCACTTATCCAAGTCCTTTCAAGGAAACTTAATGGATTTTGACATTTTGGGATGATAGAACAAATTTATTTCTTGTTTGTGTGAATTTGGGTTTGATAAATGAATGAACAGAATACATTCCTACTCTGTAAATCATTTGTCTGTGTGATTTATTTAGGGTTTTCCAGGAGATATTGGTGTACCGGGATTAAATGGCCCTGAAGGTCCTAAGGTAAGACTATATGAAAACTTATTCATAATAACACTAAACAATATAAATCTCTGAGGAGAAGCTCTGAGAGATGGAAGCTGATATTCTGAGCAGATAATCTTACTGCCAAAATACAGGTACTTTGCCTCAGGTGTTTATATGAGGAAGTTAATCTAATGCTTAATGCTGTCCATGCAGTTATGAGGGTAATTATTGTGTTAGATGGAAGCATGTAATGGCAAGTTAAGTGCAAGGAAATTTGGAGAAAACACTAGGTAGCTAGAAAGTAGCATCTATTTCACCTATATTTAAATAAAATGCATGCTAAATGCACATCTCTAGTCTCACCTGAGTAATACACATTATTTTCTTTTAACAAATTTTTGAAAGAAATAGTAGCTAAAGATTTGGAAAAATGGGTAAGATTCTCATGCCAGATTAAATAACTGATAAAATAATAATAATAACGGATACCATTTATCTACCAAAAAATGACTGTGCCAAATTAATTTAGCCTCTGTTCTTTAGTAGAACAATATTTTAGACTAAGCATAGGCAGTAATTCACATGTATAGAGTTTTTAATGAAGCTTTGGTTAAAAGCATATATTGGAAATTTTTGTTTAAAATGAAAAAAGTAGAGACAGAAAGTGCAAGTGGGTCAGAAATTAACTCAGAGGAAGATGATTGGATACTATCTAAAGATTGAGTAAGTACTAATTAAGTTCCTCACTCACCAGCCTTGGGACTATTCTTACATTGTATTTTCACTGATAAATAGGCACAAGGATGATTCAATAAAATTTGTATATGAAACAAATTTGAGCCTCTTTAGATCTTAAAAATTGCACTTGTACTAATTCATCCCACTTCTGTTACTTCAGACTGATGAATGGAATGTCTAAAACAATAAA
This sequence comes from Athene noctua, assembly GCF_965140245.1. Taxonomy (NCBI): domain Eukaryota; kingdom Metazoa; phylum Chordata; class Aves; order Strigiformes; family Strigidae; genus Athene; species Athene noctua. The sequence continues at coordinate 17,011,539 of NC_134041.1, read as the reverse complement.
TGCTGCTGAAATCTTAGAGCTTCACACCTGGCAAGAAGGAAACACACTAACAGATATCTCTGAAACAAAAGCACAATAAGGCATTTAGAAGTTAAGCAAAATTCTAGAACACGAGGCAAGGTGTCTTGTTAATGCCTCTGCACAAAACACGAGAAGACTAAGTAGTATACACAGTTCTGGGCATTTATATTCCAGAATGACTCAATCAAGTGGGACTAGATGCAGAAAAGGATACTTGAATGGCTGTATTCTGAGAGGCAGTTTATTTATCCTACCAAAATGAAGGGCCTTTTTGACCTTTGTAAGTAAACCAGAGGGCAGAAATTGGCAAATTAAAGAGCTGTGCAAGACCAATAATATCATTGGTCCAAGGACAAAACATGCAAGTTGTCCATGAATAAACAGAGATACAAATTACAAGATTTCCCATCAACAGAGGTGTGAAGTTCTGTGGCAGACTACTCAAGAGAACATAGCACAGGGAGCAGTAAAGTATTTAGAGATACAGTCTTATTTGTACCTGGAAGACTCTAACAAATCCCTCCATGACAGAGTTAATCTTGAGAAGATCTCAAAGAATCTAGCTGCCAAAGCCATAGACAATCTTTTCTGCATCTCATATTTCAATGGTGTCAAGAGCCTTGTCCCAAAATAGCTCAGACATGAATTTACTATGAAGGCTGAGAACTTCTGGTGTGGCAAACTGGGGAGAAGTTAAAATACAGTTCCAGAGATGGGTGTGCACTTTATTGTTTTGTAAAGTTGTATGTATGTATAATGTTAACAGCCTTATATGGATGTGTTATATCTGATCATTGTGGTAGACATTGCTCCTGTGTTTCTGAATTACCAGGGCACTTAAAAGAAAACTTTTGATGCAAGACTGGGTCTAGGGGAAATAGGAGAAGATAAATACAACAGTTCTTGAACTGTAGATCCAATTTAATCCTCCCCACTGATACATGAATGATGTAACTGCAATTTAATCTTTGCTGCCCAGTTTCTTCACTAAGTTATTATTCCACATTATATCCAAAGTGTTAAATTAGATGTTTTTGTTAGAATTGAGTTGATACTTAACACATACATTACTGATATACTACCTTTTCACAGATTCCAGGAAAAAAAATGTACTAAAAGGTAGCCTACAAAGTTTAATACTCTGTATTCCATTGATACAGTAATTACATAGCGGAACAAGATTCAGTGGTCTCCAGCACATTTGGTGTTAAAAACCTTAGACAGCCTGCTCTAATCAGGAAGAACTGGTGGCTTACACTTGAGAAGGAAGATTACCAAACTGGAAAAATCTTTACACTGCTCATAGTACCAAGGGAGAAGGGCTGCATAACACTGGAAATGTCTTTTGGGATTCTTAGCTGTCTTGTGTTGACTGCAGTTTTTAAAAATTTCCTCCAGCTTTTATTTTTAGAAAACTGTTCTCTACCGTGCTGCTCTTTTCCTCATGTTTTTGTTTATGCATCCTCAGAAGCAATACCCATTTTAAAAGCCAAGAAAGCAGTAAGCTTTATTTTTTAGCAGTTGGCATGGGAGAAATCAGCCTCTTAGTAGAAAGTTTAAGCTCTGTGAGTGTGATCAGCCATCTCTAAATACCAGCAGAAATTCTGGATTGTCAGTTTGCCCTAAATTAGTGCAGTGATCAGCAAATCTGACCTCTCTAAAATAATGTTCAAAGGATTCATTACGTAATTTGGTCTACAGCACATTACTCAGCTTGGAAACAGTATTTTAAAAGATGTTTGATCTTGATCCACCACTTATTTAAAAAAAAAAAAAAAAAAAGGAAAAGCAAGAAAAGCACACTTACATTTAAAAAAAGGGAATAAGAATGTTTTAAGAGGTTCTGAAATAATTTAGTTTGTTTCCTATGTTATTCTTGCAAGTATTTATGATTTGTAACCAAGAAAAGTGAGAGGAAAAGATGGTCAAAATATGTTGACTACAAATGTAGTTTTTCCTGCAGTGTGTGTTGTGCCATGGAAGTAGTTGAGAACTTCCTTCCTCTGCTCATTTATATTTGTTTGGATAACATATTTAATAGAAGTGGCTATTAGGAGTTACACCACTTCTGGAAGGTATGGTTAGCTGGGAAGTTGCATATATAAAATATGGGATACCCCCATTTGCTGACTCCCCCATTTTTTTTCCAGACACTTTGGCACATGTTTAATGACTACCTTCATTTTCTGCTTGTTGCCTGAACCCTCAAAAGGGAGATGGAAATTTCATTTAGACTTTATACTCATTTTACAGTCTGTGATTTTATTATTTTTTTTCCTGGATCCAGTTAAGTGCAGCGGAAGGTTGTGTACAGTAGCAGTATTGCTAACATTTCCACTGTGCAATTACATTGTACTGAAAGCTGTATTTCCTAATGTACTTTGCTATTAGAATAAAGCAGCAGTTCTGTCAATGAAAAACAAATTTTCATGACTAACCACACAAGAACATTACTTATGTAGTGCTACTAAAAGTCCTTCTGTCACTTTGGTGGTGGTATGTCAAACAGCAGTCCATCCCACTCTTTCCCAGACTGATGGGTGCTGATGAAACTCAGTACCTTGAGGTGGCCTGTTCCATTTTCTGTTCCATTTTACTTTGCGTGCTAAGTAAACTGTTACTGGACCATTGCCTGAACCTTCTGTCTAGACTTCAGCTTCATTAGTAAGCAATTAATAAGGCTTACCCTTGGAACTTTCCCACCATTGCTTTCTTCAGAGGCTAATCATATCTCTCCTAAAGGCCAGTTTCTTTGTTCTTGTTGTTTTATCTGATATTGTGAAGCTTAGCTTTCCCAGAACATTAATAATATGTTTACACAGATTATTTTTTTTGTCCTACGCCAGGTCAAGTGCTTTTCCTAATTACTACCATTGTAATTGGGATGACCGAGATTTTTGACACACTGCTAGCTGCAAAGTCATTTTAAAAAAGTTTTGAAAATATTGGTGTGAGCGGTCATGAAAACTTGGAGTTGGCAGAGGATAAGGTGCTTTATCTCTGAGAAGCTGATTGTAATCCTGACAGAAAAGTAAGGGCTGAAAATCACAGGTAGTTTTGGACAAGCTAGTAGTTTAAATTCACTTTGTAGTTCATTTCAGTTTCAGTGTTGTCATCACATCTTATGTTAAAGACTATCTAAATCAAAGATCTATAAAGAGTTACATTGGGTTTGCTTTAATCTTAATATAATGGTGTGCTTTACATCTTAAAAAAAAAAAGAATTGTTCTTATCTCCTTTCCAAAAAGACAAAAAAGAAAAAGGTTCAGAAAAATCTATGTAGTAGAAGTCTGTAAGATACTGTTTTCCAGCAGAAATTAAAATCCTGCTGCATCTTCTCCTGGCTTCGTAAGGGAAATCCTAAGAGCAATGGTAAGAAATGAGGCCTGCTTCCTCAGTTTTGCATTTCTGTCCAGGTTTGCAAGAGGAGATAAACTAGACCAACCTGATCGTTAGCTGATAGAAGTTCTCACTGTGTTTGTTTGGATATTTAGGGACTTCTGGGTGACCGAGGGCCACCAGGGCCACAAGGCCCCAAAGGAGTTGAGGTAAGATGGAAAAATTATCCAAGCAAGAGATTATGTTTAAAAGAAAAAAGTTGTGAGGGGTAAGACACTTAGATGACAATGGTTAGGTGTTTATGGTGTTATCATGCAAAATTTCAAGTTTATTTTGCATTTTGACAGGTGTTGCAAAGAGATTTTAGCAGCCTTATGGGGCTGTGCATCCATTATGTGGTTTATTTTAGTTATTTCAGTGGAATCTCAGATAATATGTGTCCAGAGTTGGATCCGGTTATTTTCGTTAAACTGGGAGATGGGGGGTGGGGGGTGGTTTAGAGATTGAAACCATATATCAATTTAATTACAGTATCCTAGATACACTTAGTAAACAGTTAGACCCCTGTTAAATGAAAGGGGAGGAATAAATATATTGAGTGTTCTTAATTCATCATCATAAAAATAAAAACGCATGTCTCAGACTAAAAGTAATTACCATTAGAAATAATATAATCTGTGGTCCTGGGGATAGACCCCGAAACTTCTAAGTAGCTTAATTATGGGATTCCATGACAGACTGGAAAAGTGGGCCGGTGCAAACCTCATGAAGCTCAGTAGGGCCAAGTGCAAGGTCCTGCATATGGATCAAGGCAATCCCAAGCACAAATACAGGCTGGGTGATGGGTGAACTGAGAGCAGACCTAAGGAAAAGAACTTGGGGGTATTGGTTGACAAGAAACTCAACATGACCTGGCAATGTGCGCTTGTAGCCCAGAAAACCAACTGTATCCTGGGCTGCATCAAGAGGAGCATGGCCAGGAAGTTGAGGGAGGTGTTTCTTCCCCTCTGCTCCACTCTCATGAGGCCCCGCCTGGAGTACTGCATTCAGCTCTTGGGGCCCCCAATGTAAGAAGGGCATAGACCTGTTGGAATGGGTCCAGAGGAGGCCATGAAAGTGATCAGGGGGCTGGAGCTTCTCAAGTATGAGGACAGGCTGAGGGAGATGGGGTTGTTCAGCCTGGAGAAGAGAAGGCTCAGGGGAGACCTTATAGCGGCCTTCCAGTACCTAAAGGGGGCTACAGGAAAGCTGCAAAGGGAGAGCATGTAGTAATAGGACAAGTGGTAATGGCTTTAAACTGAAAGAGGGTAGATTTAGATTAGATAGAAGGAAGAAATTCTCTACTGTGAGGGTGGTGAGGCACTGGCACAGGTTGCCCAGAGAAGCTGTGGCTGCCCCTGCCCTGGGAGTGTCCAAGGCCAGGCTGGACGGGGCTTTGAGCAACCTGGGCTAGTGGAAGGTGTCCCTGCCATTCTAGTCCCAATCTATGATGATTCTATGATACTGAGTGAGTAAGAGCAAAATGATCTGTTTTGTTAGAAGCCAGGAAGCTCCAGATAGGAAACAGGAATTAAGAAATTCTATATCTTATAATTGAACAGGTTGTGTACTACTTCCTCCAAACCCTGGAGAAAAACTTCCATATTGAGGAGGATTAGTGAACTATAAAATTACCACAGCATGACATCCTGTCATGGCATTGATACAAATCCATGCTTTAATATAACAGCATAGTAAGTGAACCCTGAAAAGTTAACACTGCAGTTCCCCATCATGCATAATTATATCAGTGCACCGCACCGTGCAGGCCCAGTGTCATGATTTCTTCTCTTACACACCTCACAAGCCTGACGCCCAACCTCCCTCCATCCCTGAGAAAAGATAAGGACAAAACCCTGGCAAAATGGCTTGGCTAACTTAGTGGCTGTGCCATAGTAACAGGGAAGAGAAAAGCAGGAATATTCCTACTGGTTTTATAGTAATGAAGTGTCAAATGTTGCTAAAAGAAAGGAACTACAAGGCGGATACAGAGGTTGATCCATCATTGCCAAGTCTCTACCTGCTCAAAATTGTGAAAGTATTGCTATAATGGTGGGTATACCAACAGTTTCACAGCCTTTCTGGATGCATTTAGCAGCTACACAGGGCATGGCTTTCTGGCTAATGAATTTGTGTGAAATCAGTTAGTCTCTCTTACAGTGTTTCTGTCAGACTTGGAATCATACAAACACATCTGGAGCAGATTTGAGATTATGAGATAAATACATCAGTTATCTGTAGATTTTCTTTTTTCAAAGCTAGACTTGGCATCAAGCTTATTGAAGTCCTGATTTCTTTTAGGGAGAAGTAGGACCACCTGGACCTATTGGAGGAGTCGGCCCAAGAGTAAGTAGAAGTAATTTTATTAGGACAGGCTATTTTTCAGCAGAAGTACTGCTTTAAAAGGTAAATTTACTGTGAAGAAGTGACTGTGTTAAAATGGCATGTCCTGAATAAATGTCTTTCCTCAGCACATGCTCAAAACAGAGTTGTGAGGAGAAATGGTTTTCTATATGAAGGATTTGAATGGAAATCACAGACATGGTGTACAAAATAAAATGTTTGAAAAGGAAAGAGTCAAAAGCAAATCGCTTATGGTGCTCCTCTGAGACAGATGAAACTACCATGCACTTCCTAGGGACTGAATCAGCTGATATATAAAAATATTTAAGTTGGGGAAGAACCAACCATGAGACTCAGCTCACAAGGAGAAATACAAAGGACTAATGCTTTAAGAAATTGTTTTCAAACTGACCTGGTAGACAGTTGCTGAAAACAGTAAAACTGGAATGTCACAATGCTGTTTGTGCTGGCATGTTTTAAAAGACAAAAGTTTAAAACTAACAACCAGTCTTGTTAGTTATAAAAATGTACTAATGTCTAAGAGTATTTTCGTGGACTTGAAGCTTATTTTTAGGAAAACTCTAAGCTAAAAATGCGTATTATCCTGCACTAGGGACTATGGGAGTGTTGCTAAGTTTATTGAAATTAATATGGTCTTCTGCCCTTACTTGATTTACTTATGTGTGGTAATGACTGGCTTGGTGTTCATTTTGGATGACTTCCCAGGTTCATACATGAACCTGGGAAAGTGTTTACCATTGTTTCCTGGTTCTAGAGTGGATAGAGTCCTATGTCATTTCTTCTGTTTATTAGCTAGTCAAAGCTGGGAATTTGCTTCCTGTTAGAAATATATACTAAAACATTTATTTGCCACATTGATTAGGTGTTTTAAAAAACCAAACAAACAAACAAATCCCCAAAAAACCCTCAAAACCTCTTTGTTTTCAGCGAGCAAAACGTGCTGAAAGTTGAACAGAATTTCAAAATGCTTTGTGACTCAGTTCAGTATTGAGTTTAATCTGCCTGAGCTTCTGCCAAGAGTCTCATGGAAACTTTTATTTTGCCTGCATCACCCTTTGGGTCTCCTCCTTGGGCAGGGCTTCATGGCTGAACAGCATCTCCCATATTGTGTTGTGGCAATTGCTGCAGCGGGTGACTCATGGGCAATGAGACACCCACCTTCACATTCTCTGTGTCACCAGGCATGCACAGGCCACTATCAGCTGGTGTCAAAGTGACCTGAAAGGAAAAGTTTCTGTGTAACTTAAAGAACAGAAATATTTTTAATCTATTTTGGGTCAGTTTGACCTAAATTATTTTGGGTTTGATTTCTCTCAATGGGAAATATGCACATCATTGTCATGTCTTATGGCTCCCTGGTTTCTCTCTCTCACAGCAAGTTGTTGAGAGAAGAATGTGTGGATCTGAGGTGGATCCCAGGGTTGCCATCTCCAGATGTTTTTAGTAACTTGCTGGCTAATAGCCCCTCCTGAAATTAGAAGTAGGGGAAATGGGAATTTTGCTTGATGGGGAGCCCTGCCTGTTTTTCCACCTCGTCCCGGGGCCCATCTGTTTTCGCCTGGATACTACAGCTTCTGTTGGCTCCAGCTGTTTCACAGCTCCAGGCCAACTTGTTCACGCTGCTGCTCTGAACTCTGCTCCCATCTTTATTTGTCCTTTCTTCTTCACTCCTGCTTGTAACAGAATGTGTGATTACATTGCAGAGAGAGTCCCAATCATGAAGTTGTTAAATCTGATACAGTTTAGCAGGACTGAGTCAGTAAACTGCTAAACACATCTTTTTTAATTATGCTTGTTTGATTGCAATTGCACAGTCATTTGATTTCCATAGGTTTGGTTTCTATTTTCTATGAAAGGCGTTTAAAAAAGCAAATGCTACACCTGAAAGTAAATGCTGTCAAAACTGTGTTGTCACTGTACTAATTAAGAAATAGCCATGGGGGCAGGGGAGGTATTTGAGAGGGACCTGAAGAAGTGGTCTGGCCATGCATGGCCCCAAGGCACCATCAGCTGTCAGCTGTGCCTTTAGCTGACAGATGTGTCTCTAACTTTTTTGCAGCCTCCAGGGGTGGGGATTCTTCATGCTTCTTGGCAATCTGCTTCAGACCTTTGCCTGTTTTACAGATAGATTTTCTAATGTCTAGCCATTCTATCTGAAACTCTTGCCTGTGTCTGTCTTGCTACAACCTTGCTTCCTGTCCTAGAGACCTTATTTGTAGGCAGGATTAACAGGTTAGTCCTCTTTTCAGTCACTGTTATCCTGACTTTATTAAGGTTTGTCTCAACTAGGTAAAGTATCCTTGTAGGTGATATATTATAAATTATTCTTATGAATAATTATGATTATTCTTATGAAACTGTTCTAGCTTTCTTTTGAACAGTAATAGAGCAGTCTTGTAGGGCTTCTGGATTTCCTCAACTCTTCTACTGTGTAGTCAGGTCAAAGTGTTCAGCCCTCAGTTCAGGTTTAGGCATATGCCAAGTAGGCAGCCATAAATTTTGACCCAATTTTTTTCTCTTCCTGACCCTGCCCCTCGCCTCCCCACCTTTGCTTTAAAAAACGTGCATGAGACCAAAAACCCCTGGGACCCACCTGACCTGTGCTGCCAGCAAAACAGATCATCCTTTACTGGAACAGAATGTGAATATGAACCTGCTCTCTGGTTCTCAGGTGCTAGCTTGGGAAAGAATTCCCATGTGTCTGAAACAACTGGAGCCAAAACTGAGGACACTTCCTCACTTACTTAGGATATATCTCAGGTTCCACAGAGTTTGAATTTAGGAAGAGCTTTTTGAGCTAAATCTGATCACATGATTTGATTTCTCATTCATGGCTTTCCAAACCCTCCCACCAATTCTATTCCAAAGTCAAATTCTTATGTTCTCTTAAATTAATCCCTCTAAATCAAAAGATGCTAGATTATTATTTTTTTTTTAGTATTTATTTGTCCTGTGAAAACACAGCAGATGCCACGTTAAAGAATGGACCGTGTTTATTCAGTTTCTCCCCAATTAACTCTTTCTCAAAGGCTATCCAAATATTAACACTGTAACTGTCAGTGTAGCTCAGGTCAGTCAGCCGAAGCATTGGTGCATTTTATTATTTTATTTGTATCTTCACTGCTGAAGCAGAAAATGTCTTCAAAAGGGAGGGAGATTGTTTTAAACCAGAATGTAAAAAGGAATTGTTGCAAATTGATTCCTTTTCAAGATGCATGTGTTTAAAAAAAAAAGAAATTAAAAACCCTGGTATTCATATAGTCATAAGGTGAGCAGTTCCTCCCAAAGACAGAGGAAAGTGCTCTCAAAGCTGCCTCACTCCCCCAGTGGTTGGCAAGTGCCTTCTTGTGGGCTGAAAGTATGTAAGGAGCTTGTGGAGGGATGGGAATAGAGTGATACTGAGAGATATTTGTATTAGAATATACAACCCTATATCAACCCATTGTAAGGTGAAAGGAAGCACAGGTGGTTGCTGTTTCCTGAAATGGAAGGGCAGAACTTTCATATAATATTTTAGAAAACAGACATTTCCTTTGGGATTACCCTGCCATGGAAGAGCAATTTTTGAAGGGGTTTGCAAGCAGAAAATCAGCCATCCCTAGTTTAACCTTCTGTCAGTGGATTTTCCTCCATGTGTAATTTATAATTGTACTGCATTTCTGTTTAAAGCCAAATCCATATGTTTCAAATTGCTTTACCAGTTAAATCCACTTGTTCCATTTTCCGATCAACTTGCATCTGTTGTGTGTCTTTCACAGCTAGTACATAGCTGGGGTACTACAGCCAAGAAACCTTTACAAGTTGTAACTCCACTTTGGTTCTGCTAGGACAAAAATTATCAAGGTAGTTAATAGTGGCCACTAGTTTTCTTTCACAGATTTTTATTTAAAATATTTTTACGTTACAGTCTGGATCTCTAGAAAGAACTTAAGGTTCTTTGCAGCAAAGTAGTTAGCATGTTGTAACCTGCAGAAACACATCACTTCTCTAAGCCTTGTGGAAAAACATGACTTGCTTTATCTGGGTCACTCGGAACTTCTCTTCATGATCTTTTTTCCCTGCATTCCCTATCTGTGCCATGTTTTAATCCATTGGCAAAAACAAAAGTATGTTCCTAAAGCAGTGATATTTGTTGGAACTTGTAGGGCAAGATGAAATCAGGCAGAGAGAGAATGAGAGAGATAAAAAGGGTTTAATATGAGAAGTCATGGAATCTTCTAAGACAATATAATTTTAAACCATATAGAGAATTTCTCAGATGCCCAGAAACTCACACACATATTGTTCTCTGAAAGACAGGCACAGAGCATCCAGAGCAAAAGAGCCAAATGGAAAAATCTCATATTTTTTTGAAGAAACCCATTTGTTATCTGTTGCTTTAGTTGCTCTTGTCTCAGGACAGCCAATGTGGAGAGGAAAGCTCTCATTATGAGTCCTGTGAGTGTAGTTATTCAATCTGCTGGAACACAGCTGATAATTTCCTTTTAGCAAAAATCTGCATCTTTTTTATACTGAATCATTAGAATTTTGAATTAATTTTCTTTCTCCCATTGTGAGGCAATCTCGCAACTTGCTCAAGAGCCAGATCCAGTCCATTGGGCCTTTACTTTTGGATTTGGGTCTTTGCCTCGGAGCATATGGGGAAAGTTTGCCTAGGCAGGGCTATGGTGTTCAGATAACCAAATGGTTAAGCCTTGATTTATGTTGTAGAGGAAGTACAATATCTATCAACAGCAAAATACTAGTGGAGAGAAATGAGGCTTAAAATAATCAATTCAGTGAGCAAAGAGGAGAGGATATTTGAGCTGATTTTGTCTGGTTGAGGAAGGACAGTTAGGACACCAGTCTGTGAAGTCTAAACGTTAAATTCTGTTAGTGTGAGGTCTTCCACTGGAATTAGCCAGAAGAGAACATGACCTTGCCTTTTCTTTGTCTTCTTAATACGTTTTTTAAAGTGAAATTGAAACGGTTTTGGTTCTTGGATTCTGACTTTTTCCTCAGTGTTAACCACTGTAAGAGTCAACACAGATTCTGCTTACTGTGCCAGTATTTGCTGTAATAATCAACAGTGTATTTTCAGATGTAGATTTATAAATACACTTGTTTCAAATGTTGTTATTAAATATTACTAAACTGAACATTTTTGAGTGTACATATCGTGATAAGTACAGAAATTGGGATGAAACTATCTTTAAAAAGAAAATATTTATGGTATTTTATTCTAATCATTTTAGGGAAAACCAGGACAGAAAGGTTATGTAGGTGATCCTGGACTGGAAGGCTTAAAGGTAAGTGATTTTTCTCTGTATGAAATAAAATGTGTTTGGAGTATTGACTGTGTACAATTATACACTGCTATACACAGTGGCGTGCCAGTGAAAAAGGATATGAGTACATATGCTTCCATATAGTATAAATGTATATCTCGTTGGTGATTCTGCTTTCTTGCAAGATCCCATTTTGGAAAAGAAGGAAAATTATGCATCCCTAGGAGACAGGGATGTCTGAGCAAAGACAGCACCTGCTAAAATAAGATCTAGCTGCCTGGGAATGTGAGGGTGGCTGGGCCTGGGGACAACAAGGGACACAGGTCAGTTCCTGCACTGGCAGGGTTTTGGGGGTGTAACAGGGGTATGAGATGAAGTACTGCAATCTGAAAGAGGAGCTTGTGGTGGCAGAGTTCCTCAGTGCTGAGTTGCATTTTGAGTGAACAGTACCCAAATCACTGCTCATCAGGGTGTTGAGATTATAGTCATAGCCAGATAATTAATAGTGCATATACACCCAGCTTCCACTTGTAAAATACATAGCAAAATGCTCTGGAATTATGTAATGTGACTTGCGGCGTGATTAAGGAGAACAGAATTAATTACTGCCAATTCCAAGCTTTTGGGGGAAGGGGGAGGTGTTTGTTAAAGTATCATTCAAATGTCAGTTTTACTAGTATTTCCTAACAAAGTTATCAGTAGTGTGCACAGGTAGCATTTACTTTTGAAGCAGTTGTGAAATAATGAAGGTAATTTGCTGAAAGGAAGATTTAAATAAAAGCTAAATAATTTATAGTATTTGCTGACTTAATATATTTAGTGAGCCCCTAATACATAGTTTTAATTTTTGTGGGCAAGTCCTAAATACGTTAGGACATCTTTTTACAAAATCCAAATTAGCCACTGACAAAATTAAATTTTTGCTGGTTGCTTAAATTTAGCTTTTAAGGTTTTAATTGGCAGATGAATTTAGAAAACAAAGCGGCTCCTAAGAAAATAGAGGACTTCAGTATACACATATGAAAAAAATTACCTCTCTAATGAACTACATCATCTGTTTTCTACATTTAACAGGGAGAGCAAGGAGACCAAGGAAACCTTGGAAAAACTGGTGAAGCAGTAAGCTTGAATCCTCTTTCTGGTTTTATTTTTAATTTTATGTTTATTTGAGAGTGAATGAGTAATTTGTTGCAGTAACTTTCTGATGAAGTTTGCCTTTCTTTGAAGCTGTAGTATGTTGGCTATATCTCTGTGGTCTTTCAGACTATTTAAAGAAATTCCTCATTTTAAGTATTTTCCAGAGTTATTCTGCTTTTTTCCTAGTAGGTTGAGTGAACATTACAGGTAGTTGTAGGGATCTTCCAAAGCACGTTCAAGTAAGTGAACGAGTGATCCTTTTCCAGTTAAATCATTTGAGAGGCCCCATGTAGCCTGAGATGTATTTTGAAGACTTGTTCTTGTCTACCCTCCATAAAATCACAGAGCTCAAGGTGAGCTTGAGGTGACATGTAGTCCATCCTCTATTGCCTAGGCAAGATCAATTATATTTATATCACTCCTGGCAAATATTTGGCTAACCAGTTATTAAAAAGCTCCAAGAACGAAGGCTCCAGGACCTGCAGGTAGCCCAGGACCTCTCTGTCTTTATTGTTAAAAAGTTCTTCCAGTTGTGTAACTTGACTCCCTTCTGCCGGAAACAGCATTTTACAAATGATGGTTGTTATTGTGTGCCTCCTTCATTCTTTCTTCTGAGACAAAACAGTCCCAATTCACTTAGCCTTTCATGTATTCTAGATGATTTGTCACATTTCTACTCTCCTGTAGACTTTTTCCAATTCATCTAAACATCTGTGACTTCAGCTTACTGTCCAAACTCAGACTGCTGAAAAGAAAAATTGCTTCTTACAATCCATATTCTTGAATACATGTGCCCATTTTTGCAATAACATGTTGTTATTCTATTAGTGATCCACAGCCTCCAATCCTTCTTTTTTGAAGTCATTATCTTTCCCAGTTCTTCCATTTTAGATGCTTTTTTAGTTGATATTTATCACTTAAACATACTGCCTTGCAATTCTCTCTGCTTAATATCATCCCCTGCCCTTCTGTATTTTTAACGTTTGTCTGGCAATTATGAGCAGGTGTGAGCTTGTTGACCCGTGCTTGAGTTACCCAGATGTTGTGTAGAACATGATGAAATTGGTTTTCTTTCTTGAATTAATGTATGCCGAGGAGAGATACCATACAGTGGTTTGGGCTCGGTGCTCTACTGTCACATAAACTCCGTCCAACTTAGACAGCAGAGTGAGCTCTCCCTAGTCTGCAGAATACGAAGCGGACATACCTGAGACAGCTCATCAAATGGTTGGTTACTGCTGAAATTTTCCAAACTGCTTATAAGTCGAGTCAAGCTTCTCTGTGCACTTTGAAGACTCTGCTCCAGGGAAGGGGACTGAGGAGCTGGACTCTGTCAGTTAAAAGTATTTGCTTAGACAGGAACCAATAATGCCATATAACGCCATCAGGTCCTCTTAAAAGTCAGCCAGCACATCTCTAAACATAGTGAGTATACTTAGCAGCAGCTCAATCTGTAGCTTTGTTCAGCAGTTTATACATAGCAAAATTCATTTTGTTAGGTTATAATCAGACCTGTAAAGCAATAGTTTTCTTATGACACCATTTGGAAAATCTGGGTTTTTTTATATTGCTGAATGATTGGGCAAACCTGGATGAGTGCTGGAGAATGACGATGTCATAGTAGAGGAGAGCAGATGGGACATTATAACACTACGTTGCTTTTATGGAGAGATGCATAAATGGCTGTACTGGGACACAGTAATATAATCTGTCCATACAAGCAGCATTTCTCTGTCAATGTAACACCTTCCCCCCCCCCCCCCCCCAAAAAAAAAAAAAAAAAAAAGAGCAAAATTAACCTTTTATGACATATTCATTCTGATTTTCAGCCTGTAACATGTTAGGGAAAATGGATAGCATTTACTCTGTTGTACAGTGCCACATGCACCAAAATCATCAACAAAAGATAAAGCTAAGATCAATCTTAGATAAAGCTAAGATCAATCTTAAATCACTACATTTATAATAGTACATAAACCAGTACAGAAGCTAATGACGTAACATTAAGTTTCTGTATTTGTCCCGGGATTTGTTTTGCTCCTCAGTAAGCTTGAATTCAGTGTACACATTTTCCACAACTCAGGTATTTTGTATGAACATAATATCATTCACAGCTGAATGAGCTCCATTCTAATATAAATGCAATATTCACTATCTCTAATATATAATCAATGATTACATGTTACAGTAATGATTAATAAGTCATACTTACTACCTAACTGTAGTCAGGCATAAGCTGCAAGAATAAAATAACAAAAATATTATTTGTGCCAAAAGAGGGGGTGTTGCAGCCCTGTCACAGTGTTATAAAGAAAGATAATTACGGCCCATCACTAATTACCACTTCCCACACTTGCTGTTTCAAGAATTTGCATATGATACAGGATGACATGAGATACCCAAGAACTGAAGTGGTTTATAAGCTATTGATAAATACTCTTTATTTGTGGATTGTAGAATGTCTTCTGCTTTATGTACATGCATTTTAATCAAATGAGCTTCATAGGCCCTTGATCCTATTATATTACCTTTATATTATCTGGCAGCAGAGGACTAACACCCACTATGTGATCTTTAGGGAGATAATATATATTATCTTGTGGTTAAGGCCAATGGTAAAGCACCAAGAGCAGGAGACAGCCTTTCAAGCACGCTCAGCAGACCTCACAGGAAGACTTTTCAAAATCCCTTCCCTTCGCTTTATTCACAACTGGAATCTGTAACAGTTAAGCTTTAAGCTTTTCCTAAGTAAATTGAAAAGTACTAGTGGGAAGAGGATGTTTTTTCTCATATGTAGAAAATGGTTTTCCAGATGTGAGTCCTGATGTAAAATATTCACTTCTGTACACTTTGGACACGGTTTTTACTTCCAGCTTCTGTTCGTAACCAGTAATTTTTCTTCCCCTTGGTATGCAGAGAGAATACAAATTTCTTAATACAGAGATAAATCCACACCCTGCTATTCAATATTAGCTCT